>NC_133336.1:227154808-227400229 GCF_042186555.1 Aquarana catesbeiana
GTAACTTCCTCCACTACTTCCACTCGTTTCAGCAGGTGGCCCATATCAGTTCTGACATTGAGAATCCCTGATTTTATTATATTTTCCAATTTAGCAAACATTTCTAGCATTTCAGTTTTTGTTGGTAATGGTTCCATGGTGCTTCCTTCCTCCAGGCTACTAACATTCTCTGCCTCACCGTATGTTCCCCTGTGAGCGCCTTTATTCTTCCCTGGGTCTTTCTTCTTGTCCTTCTCTCCCTGCTGTTTGCTTTCTTGAGCTGGGCTCTTTGGGCTTCCCGGATTTGCCTCCTTCAGATATTTTTGGATAGTACTTGTGTTAAGACTTTCTCTTGACTTCTTGGCTTCCGCCCCTCTATGAGGGCGCCCTCGCATGATCACCACCACTCGCCCACCTGTCCTCTCTCTCCGGTACTGCTGAGCTAATTCACTTCTTTTTTTCTTCTATCCCTCCCATGCTCCTGCACTCCGTGCCTTCCTTCCCCTCCTTAGTACGCACGTATCGCAGAACCGTGCGATTCCCAGTGATCAATATTTCACTCTTGATACCTTTGGTGTAAAATTGAGCACCAAGTAATACTAGATAGTTCAGGGCTAGCCGCTTTTACATATTTCTTGGTTAGCAATAACTCTAGCAGAAGTCCAAATATTCCCGCATCTATAATATTTTGTAGCTTTTTTTTTTTTTTTACAGAAGGAACCTTATCGTATGTTTTAGCACAGCACCCTCCATAAACCAATTTAACATCAAGTCACAATGTAATCACCAGACAATTCACCTGTGTTTATACAGCCCACTGCAACCAATGCTTGTCATATGGTCCTGCTTAAGTCCTGCTTATAGTTGCTACCGAACTCTACATGTTACCTGGAGCAATGCAGGTTTTCTCTCCCATAGGGACCCTCTAGTGGTATACTTACTGCTATAGTACCGGCTGGCTTCTCAGGTTAGTCTTCACTGGGAATCTCCAGCCATCCTCTGTCCCTGGCGAAACCTGGTTGTATTTGGAGGGCTGGAGAAGTGGCTTCCAACAGACCACTGCTGCACACTTTTTTTTTTTTCTGGGTTAAAGACTGGCTGACAGTGAGGCCAAACAGAACAGCAAGACTAGAGGGGGGCGAGGGTACATCCGGGCAGCCCAGGGACAGCTCCAGGAGTTGCTCACAACAGGAGCAGGTCCAAGAAGGCAGGGGGGAATGGGACAGAGGGCGTACTCGGCCCACACGGAAGTCCCGGGACAGCCCGAGATCCACACCTGAGCCAGCCACCTACTCACAACTCTGGCAAGGCAGTCGGCTCCCCGCTTCATGTGCAGCTGTTGATTTTCCCATCATGAGCGGATCCTCCGCTCGCTTCCACAACGCCACTGTCAGGCCCCTCCCCCACCTCTTGTGCGTCACATCCCGCACTCCCTGGCAGGCCATGTGCTTTTTTTTTCTGCGCTAAAAATGCAGTACAGTATTTTCTATGTATTGCAATGGCTCTAGTTCACACCATGCAGTCAGTTCCCAGTGCAGAAACTGACAGGAAACTGACTGGAACTGACTGCATCTGGTGTGAACTGCCCCAAGCTCAAAGAACATGAGCTTCTTTGGGGCAGATTACAGGCGTTTTTCTGCTTTTTACATTGGTGACCTTTTGACCTGTAAAAAAAACTTGGTAATAATCATGGCAAAAATAACAGCAAAAACGTACGACTTCCAAACGCTCAGGTGTGAATTGCAAAATTTATAATAGTGCGCTTAAATCTAGCTAAAAATAGTAATAAGTATCGCACAGCAGTACAATATCCAATACTCCAAAAATTCACTCCAAAAAACAATTAATAGTGCTCCCTCCTCTGTGAAAAAATAAAATCCAAATAAGCAAACAGTACATATAATAACAAATGTGTGTAGAAAATTCCCAACAAGGATAAACCACCACCTGGAGGAAGGGTTCCTAATCACCTTCAATAAATAAATCAAAAACGTGAGTCAAAAGCATGGATCCCCACTCCGATGAGCTTATGAGTTCCCATGGTTCAAATGGTCCGTTTTCTTCCCAACTGATGATTTCTAAAGCATTACTCTCAGAAATAAAAACATATCATTGCGCAAGATTGCTAAGTGATTCATAAACCCCCCAATTAGTGTAGGCTGTTCGCTCACATTTGGTCAGGTTCAAGAACGCTTTTAAAACAATCAGAATTGCACGCAGCTTTCCTCCTCGCCTTTCTTTGAGAAAGTCATGTGACCTGTGACGCAACGCATCAGAAGGAGCCAGTGACGTCACCTTCGGTGTTTGAATACACCAGAGGTGTGGCGAGGAGGAAAGCTGCGTGCAATTCTGATCATTTTAAAAGCGTTCTTGAACCTGACAAAATGTGAGTGAACAGCCTACACGACTTGGGGGTTTACGAACCACTTAGCAATCTTGTGCAATGATATGTTTTTATTTCAGAAAGTAATGTTTTAGAAATCAGCAGTTGGGAAGAAAACGGACCATTTGAACCATGGGAACTCATAAGCTCATCGGAGTGGGGATCCATGTTTTGGAGAGTATGATTTTTTACTCAGGTTTTGGATTTATTTATTGAAGGTAATTAGGAACCTTTCCTCCAGGTGATGGTTTATCCTTGTAGGGACTTTGCTTGTTTGGATTTTTTTTTCACAGAGGAGGGAGCACTAGTAATTGTTTTTTGGAGTGCATTTTTCAGAGTATTGGATATTGTACTGCTGTGCGATACCTATTACTATTTTTAGCTAGATTTAAGTGCACTATTATAAATTTTGCAATATTTTGTATGTGGGAACAGAGCACATTGAAATAGCTGCAGCTTAACCATTTTTTCACATAACTAATTAGTTCCAAATCAGCGCTTTAGTAATGTTTTTATTTTAGATCAGGTGTTAATGCAGCCAAACTGTCACATCTCAGACTGTCATGTTTTATTCAAAGCCGTAATAAACCCAATGCCAGAAATGTAATATATTGCAGCTCCATAGGTGTGCACACTAAAGCTCAAACAGGTTTGTGTTTTATATATATTATATATATATATATATATATATATATATATATATATATATATATACACACACACATACAGTGTGTATATATATGTACAGTATGTATGTATGTATATATATATATATATATATATATACACACACTAGGGATGAGCCGAACACCCCCCGGTTCGGTTCGCACCAGAACCTGCAAACGGTCTGAAAGTTCGCACAAAATTTAGAACCCCATTAAAGTCTATGCGACTCGAACGTTCAAAATCAAAAGTGCTAATTTTAAAGGCTAATATGCATGGTATTGTTCTAAAAAGGGTTTGGGGACCCGGGTCCTGCCCCAGGGGACATGTATCAATGCAAAAAAAAGTTTTAAAAATGGCCGTTTTTTCGGGAGCAGTGATTTTAATGATGCTTAAAGTGAAAAAATAAAAGTTAAATATTCCTTTAAATATCGTACCTGGGGGGTGTCTATAGTATGCCTGTAAAGTGGTGCGTGTTTCCCGTGCTTAGAACAGTCCCTGCACAAAAAAAACATTTTTAAAGGAATAAAAGTCATTTAAAACTGCTTGCGGCTTTAATGTAATGTTCGGTCCCAGCAATATGGATGAAAATCAGTGAGACAAACGGCATGGGTACCCCCCAGTCCATTACCAGGCCCTTTGGGTCTTGTATGGATATTAAGGGGAACCCCGCACCCAAATTAAAAAAAGGAAAGGCGTGGGGCCCCCACGCCCTATATACTCTGAACAGCAGTATACAGGCAGTGTAAACAAGACAGGGACTGTAGGTTTGTTGTTAAGTAGAATTTGTTTGTAATTTTGAAATGGTACATTTTTAAAGTGTAGCTTGAGCCAAAAAAATCTATTTTTAAGCTTTTCGGAAAACATAGGGATAGGTTATCACCCCTGTGACATTTGTTTTGCTGTCTGTGCACCTCTTCAGAAGATTTTACCTCACTTTCTGTCCCAATGACAAATGTTTTTTGACAATTTGGGGTTTTTAGTGAAACAAGGACTGGTGATAAAGTGGAGAGGAGACATGTTTTTCCCATATTAACTCTTACAGGAGAGAATTTCCCTTCCTAGGGGTAGATTTCATCTCACTTCCTGTTGTCTCCTTCCGTTTGCAAGTAGGAGTCGTTTGTAAGTTGGATGTTTGAAAGTAGGGGCCTGCCCTATATACTCTGCAGAAATTTGGGCCTTAGGTGTTGTTGTGGCCACAACACTGTAAGCCCTCACAGGGCCCTGCTGTGAAATATTAGATCAAGAATTGTAATTACATGCCCCTGTTGAACAGGGGCTGAAAAATTGGGCCTTAGGCACTGGTGCTGGTGCCACAACACTGCAACCCCTCACATATACTCTAGTTGGAATGCAGGAACGAGCCCTGCTGCAAAGTATTGCATCAAAAATTGTAATTACACACCCCTGTTAAACAGGGGCTGAAAAATTGGGCCTTAGGCACTGGTGACGGCGCCCAGAACCAAAAATGTTCTTACAAGCTATCAGCGTGATCATTGAGGAGGAAGAGGATAATTACTCAGGATAGTCACTCAGCATCAGCATAGGCAGTCTTTGAAGGGATCTGAGATTTAAAAAAAAATTATTCGGTTACATCAGCATCAGGTGCTTGGTAGCTGGTGGTGATCCAAGACTGATTGGCGGGCATGCAGGAACACTGTCTGGATAAAGGGGGCCTTGAGAGCTAAGGAAGTCCTCCTCTTCCTGCCTCTGTTCTGCCTCAAGTGCCCTGTCCATTATTCCACGCAGCGTGTGCTCCAACAGGTGGACAAGGGGGACAGTGTCACTGATGCATGCACTGTCACTGCTCACCATCCTCGTGGCCTCCTCAAATGCTGACAGGACAGTGCATGCATCCCTGATCATGGCCCACTGGCGTTGGGAAAAAAAAACAAGCTCCCCTGACCCTGTCCTGGTGCCATCGTCGCACAGGTACTCATTGATGGCCCTCTGCTGCGTGTGCAGCTGCTGCAGCATGGCCAACATTGAGTTCCACATGGTGGGCATGTCACAGATTAGGCGGATCTTGGGCAGGTTAAACTCCTTTTGGAGGTCCGCCAGCCGAGCACTGGCATTATATGACCAGCGGAAATGCACACAGACTTTCCTGGCCTGCCTCAGGACATCCTGTAAGCCCAGGTACCTGCCCAAGAACCGCTGCACCACCAAGTTAAGGACGTGAGCCAAACAGGGCACATGGGTCATTTGTCCCTGTCGGAGGGCAGAGAGGAGGTTGGTGCCATTGTCGCAAAACACCATTCCTGCCTTAAGTTGGCGTGGCGTCAACCAGCTCTGAACCTGCCCCTGCAGAGCTGACAGAACTTCTGCCCCAGTGTGGCTCCTGTCCCCCAAGCACACCAGCTCAAGCACCACATGGCATCTTTTGGCCTGCGTACATGCGTAGCCCCTTGAATGCCTACGGAGCACCACTGGTTCCGAGGACAAAGCACAGGAAGAGGCCATGGATGAAGAAGAAGAGGAGGGGGTGGAGGAGAGAGGTGTGTCACAATCATTAGTAGTGGCATTTTGGAGGCGTGGTGGCGGAACAACCTCCAACACTACTGCACCTTGTCCTGCATCCTTCCCAGCTGCCAGCAGAGTCACCCAATGCGCCGTGAAACTTAGATAACATCCCTGTCCATGCCTGCTGGACCATGAGTCAGCGGTAATATGCACCTTACCGCTGACCGCACCCTGTCCAGGGAGGCATGGACATTGCCTTCCACATGTCGGTAGAGAGCCGGAATCGCCTTCCGTGAGAAAAAGTGGCGTTTGGTTACCTGCCACTGAGGAACCGCACATTCCACAAACTTACGGAAGGGGGCAGAGTCTACCAACTGAAAAGGCAGCAGTTGAAGTGCTAGCAATTTTGCCAAGCTAGCATTCAACCGCTGGGCATGTGGATGGCTGGGAGCAAACTTTTTTCGGTGGTGCAGCAGATGGGGCAGGGAAATTTGCCTGGTACAATCTGACGTCGGTGTACCGAAAGCAGATTGCCCACAAGTACTTGGCTGTGACACACCTAATTCTACACCTTCATTCCTCTCAGTGCAGGTCTCAGAGACGACTGAAGGTATAGTGGGGTTGGAAATCTCAGCTGATGAGGAGCAAGGAGAGGTCCTCTTTGTTCTTCGGTGTGGGTCTTTTAGATACGCTTGCCAACGAACTGCATGGCAGGTCAACATATGTCTGGTCAACCATGTGGTGCCCAAGCGGGAGATGTTTTGGCCACGCGAGATACGCTTGAGACATATGTTGCAAATAGCAGCGGTGCGATCTGATGCACTCGTCTCAAAAAAGGACAACACCAAAGAACTTTTTGAATAACGCGCAGAGACTGCAGCGCCCTGCACATGCGGAGCTTTGGGGTGTGATGCAGTCAGCATGCTGCCCTTAGGCTGGCCCCTGGAGGGCATCCAGCCTCATTGGTGATGTGCCGCCTCCTCCTCCTCCTTCCCTCTCCTATCAGGCACCCACATGGAGTCAATGACCTCATCACCCCCTCCCTCCTCATCACTGGAGCAAACCTGGCAGTATGCTGCAGCAGGGGGAGCATGACTGCCAGATTGCTGTCCTTCTTGGGCACCCCCTCTGTCCGTGCTCACGTTACTGCCTTCATCTAGCTCAGTATCATCATCAGAGCCTTCCAAACGCTGGGCATCCTCCTAGAGCATGTACCCAAGACTGTGGTCAAACAGTTTGAGGGACTCCTCAGGAGGACATGGTGGGGCTAGGGAAGGAGTCACTGATGACATTGAGCTGAGGGAAGAGGCCGCTGCTTTGCCAGACAAAGTACCCTGAGCATGGGTGAGAGAGGATGAGGACGGCTTGGTCATCCACTCGACCAAGTCTTCCGCATGTTGCGGCTCAACACGGCCAGCTGCCGAAAAAAAGGCCAAGCGTGTCCCACGGCCACGTGCTGATGAGGATGCACCGTCGCCACGACCAGCACTAGACACAGAGCCTGCTTGCCCTCTTTTATTGGCTTGTGACTGTCTGCCTCTCCTTGTTGGCCTTCCAGACATACTAATGGCCTGTAGCTGCACTAAGCTGGGATATATATATATATATATATATATATATATATATATATATATATATATACTGATACTGCAGCTAGCAAAATCAACTACCTGCCTGTAGTATGAGAACACAACCAACCTTCTACAGGTAGCTTTAGCTGAACACTGTGCAGAGCTCGCAAAAAACTAACTTGTAGCTTATTTAGCTGCCTGCGGTAGTGATAGGATCAGGAAAACACCACCAACCTTCTACAGGTAGCTTTAGCTGAACACTGTGCAGAGCTCGCAAAAAAATAACTTGTAGTTTTAGCTGAACACTGTGAGCAGAACGCACTACACTAACTTGTAGCTTTAGCTGAACACTGTGCAGAGGTCTCACTACACTAATTTGTAGTTTTAGCTGAACACTGTGAGCAGCATGCACTACACTAACTTGTAGCTTTAGATGAACACTGTGCAGAGGTCTCACTACACTAACTTGTAGTTTTAGCTGAACACTGTGAGCAGGACGCACTACACTAACTTGTAGCTCTAGCTGAACACGGTGCAGAGGTCTCACTACACTAACTTGTAGTTTTAGCTGAACACTGTGAGCAGGACGCACTACACTAACTTGTAGCTTTAGATGAACACTGTGCAGAGGTCTCACTACACTAACTTGTAATTTTTGCTGAACACTGTGAGCAGGACGCACCACACTAACTTGTAGCTTTAGCTGAACACTGTGCAGAGGTCTCACTGCACTAACTTGTAGTTTTAGCTGAACACTGTGAGCAGGATGCACTACACTAACTTGTAGCTCTAGCTGAACACGGTGCAGAGGTCTCACTACACTAACTTGTAGTTTTAGCTGAACACTGTGAGCAGGACGCACTACACTAACTTGTAGCTTTAGATGAACACTGTGCAGAGGTCTCACTACACTAACTTGTAATTTTAGCTGAACACTGTGAGCAGGACGCACTACACTAACTTGTAGCTTTAGCTGAACACTGTGCAGAGGTCTCACTACACTTACTTGTAGTTTTTGCTGAACACTGTGAGCAGGATGCACTACACTAACTTGTAGCTTTAGCTGAACACTGTGCAGAGGTCTCACTACACTAACTTGTAGTTTTAGCTGAACACTGTGAGCAGGACGCACTACACTAACTTGTAGGTTTAGCTGAACACTGTGCAGAGGTCTCACTACACTAACTTGTAGTTTTAGCTGAACACTGTGAGAAGGACGCACTACACTAACTTTTAGCTTTAGCTGAACACTGTGCAGAGGTCTCACTACACTAACTTGTAGTTTTAGCTGAACACTGTGAGCAGGATGCACTACACTAACTTGTAGCTTTAGATGAACACTGTGCAGAGGTCTCACTACACTAACTTGTAGTTTTAGCTGAACACTGTGAGCAGGACGCACTACACTAACCTGTAGCTTTAGATGAACACTGTGCAGAGGTCTCACTACACTAACTTGTAGTTTTAGCTGAACACTGTGAGCAGGACGCACTACACTAACTTGTAGCTTTAGATGAACGCTGTGCAGAGGTCTCACTACACTAACTTGTAGTTTTAGCTGAACACTGTGAGCAGGACGCACTACACTAACTTGTAGCTTTAGATGAACACTGTGTAGAGGTCTCACTACACTAACTTGTAGTTTTAGCTGAACACTGTGAGCAGGACGCACTACACTAACTTGTAGCTCTAGCTGAACACGGTGCAGAGGTCTCACTACACTAACTTGTAGTTTTAGCTGAACACTGTGAGCAGGACGCACTACACTAACTTGTAGCTTTAGATGAACACTGTGCAGAGGTCTCACTACACTAACTTGTAATTTTAGCTGAACACTGTGAGCAGGACGCACTACACTAACTTGTAGCTTTAGCTGAACACTGTGCAGAGGTCTCACTACACTTACTTGTAGTTTTAGCTGAACACTGTGAGCAGGACGCACTACACTAACTTGTAGCTTTAGCTGAACACTGTGCAGAGGTCTCACTACACTAACTTGTAGTTTTAGCTGAACACTGTGAGCAGGACGCACTACACTAACTTGTAGCTTTAGATGAACACTGTGCAGAGGTCTCACTACACTAACTTGTAGTTTTAGCTGAACACTGTGAGCAGGACGCACTACACTAACTTGTAGCTTTAGATGAACACTGTGCAGAGGTCTCACTACACTAACTTGTAGTTTTAGCTGAACACTGTGAGCAGGACGCACTACACTAACTTGTAGCTTTAGATGAACACTGTGCAGAGGTCTCACTACACTAACTTGTAGTTTTAGCTGAACACTGTGAGCAGGACGCACTACACTAACTTGTAGCTTTAGATGAACACTGTGCAGAGGTCTCACTACACTAACTTGTAGTTTTAGCTGAACACTGTGAGCAGGACGCACTACACTAACTTGTAGCTTTATCTGAACACTGTGCAGAGGTCTCACTACACTAACTTGTAGTTTTAGCTGAACACTGTGAGGAGGACGCACTACACTAACTGTAAATAGTCTAGCTGCCTGACTGTGGTACTAATAGCATCAAAAGAACACCAGCAATTTTCTTCAGGTAGCTGTAAATACTGTAACAAGACAAGCCTGCCTGTCAGTAGGAAGATAACAGGAATGGATCTAGCTAAACTGAATACAGTGTATATATATATATATATATATATATATGCAACACCTGGGATGCATATATATACACAATACACTGTAAGTGCAGCTAACTCACTGACTGTCCTGCCTAATCTAGCTAACTCAAATGAAATGACACTGTCTCTCTGTCTATCTCTCAGCACGCTGGAACACACTACACAGGGCCGCCGTGCAGGCGGCCTCATATAGTGTGGGGCGTGTTCTAAACCCCCTGAGCCATAATTGGCCAAAGCCACCCTGGCTTTGGCCAATTACAGCTCTCTCTACCGACGGCACTGTGATTGGCCAAGCATGCGGGTCATAGTGCATGCTTGGCCAATCATCAGCCAGCAATGCACTGCGATGCCGCAGTGAATTATGGGCCGTGACGCGCCACACGAATTTGTCGCAAAGGGCCCATATCGTTCGCAATTTGGCGAACGATCGAACAGCCCATGTTTGTTTCCCATTCTCGTCTTTTATCTCTCTCCATTTCTCCTTTCACATTTCATATACATATACGGAAAGATACGTTTTAAACATTTGTTTTATATTTTGATTTTTATTTTTACGTTTATTATGTATATTTGCTCAATTTTTTCCATTGATACGTGTATTTGTTTATTTATTTTCTCCTTTCAGGAGAGGGGCTACGTATACACAGATTGTGGAGACCCAAAATCATACTTTTAATACTTTTAATTAATCTATATGTGGGTATACATGTGAATTTTTGTATTTTCACCTAGACACATGGTCTCACTGAGAAGAATAACGGAGACACATATCTGTATATCTTATACAACCACGTGTTTCGTTCACAGAGTAAAAGTTGTTTCCACGTCATTCATATCTTTACTTTTTCATATTCGTATATTTTATTATAATATTTTTCTTTTTTATATATACATTCCCCAGTTAATATACACACTGCTTATTATTCTTCACGCATCTCACTGTAATTTCATGTGACGTTATTCGCGTACTATTATTATTGTCATAATAGTTTTTTCAGTATTTTAACATACCAATTACGGTGACACATGTATTATTTTTTTTAAATTTTCATGTGACACATACATAACATATATACACACATGCTCTTTTTCTAGTATTGGTCATACAAGCAATTACTTATTTATATTCACCATTTTTCACATGCTATTTAATTTCACACATTAATTAGTCTTCAATTTTTAATTTTTAAAAGAATATTTTTTCTAATATACACAAATCCCACAAGGTTCCGTTTTCTTCCCATTTCTTATACACATTTAATATATTTTCACAGAAATTCCTTATTTATCTCACTGGTTGTCTAGAAACAGGTGCACATACTTCTCACTGCCATATTGCACCTGAAGCAGATACTGTCATTATCACACAGTCACATGACTCCCAGTAGAAAATATAAATGTGGTCTCATTCCTCTTATTGTTAGCTATGAGTAAGCACTTAGCATAAGTGCAAAACTCGTTAGCTGATTGCCTGTACTTTCTGCCACAGTGTTTTGTATGCTATATGCTCAAGAATTTACAATAAATAATTTTTGAACTACATCTTCCTGGAGTGCGGCTGTCCGGATTTTCTCATTCACCTTCAACATGATTTACCACAGCCAGCACCTGGGGCTCTTTATTCTGGGAGACAAATTGAGTTGACACCTGGAGTGGATCAATGCCTGTGCGGTGAGATTTTTCCCGTGTTTTGTGACTTGTTAGTGTTACAAGGTCTCAGGTGTGAATGAGGAGCAGGTGTGTTTAAATTTGGTGTTATCGCTCTCACTCTCTCATACTGGTCACTGGAAATTCAACATGGCACCTCATGGCTAAGAACGCTCTGAGGATCTGAAAAAAAGAATTGTTGCTCTACATAAAAATGGCCTGGGCTATAAGAAGATTGCCAAGACCCTGAAACTGAGCTGCAGCATGGTGGCCAATATCATACAGCAGTTTAACAGGACAGGTTCCACTCAGAACAGGCCTCGCCATGGTCAACCAAAGAAGTTGAGTGCACGTGCTCAGCATCATATCCAGAGGTTGTCTTTGGGAAATAGATGTATGAGTGCTGCCAGCATTGCTCCAGAGGTTGAAGGGGTGGGTGGTCAGCCTGTCAGTGTTCAGACCATATTTCGCACACTGCATCAAATTGGTCTGTATGGATGTCATCCCAGAAGGAAATGAAATATCTGTAAACAATTGTAAACAATTAGTGTGCTACTGTCAACCTTTGACAAATGCACAGTGCCACCTAAACACATAATAGATGTGCCAGTGTGCACATAAATAGTGTGCCAAAAGGAAATTCCCTTGAAAAAGTCATGTGATCTGTGACGCAACGCGTCCGGAGGAGGAGCCAGTGACATCACTCCAGTGTTGAGCTACACGGAGGTGCTGTGAGGAGGAGTAAGCCTACGAGCCTGACTGTTACTAACACGCCTGTTCTACCTGGGCACATGTGAGTGTATCCATCTTAGCCTTACATAGCTCAGTTGTTCTTAACAATATTGTGCAATATTATTTATCCTTTTTTTGAGAATCGGCATCCATGGTGAAAGGAATAGTTTCTATCAAGGATTACAGACATTTAAAAGGGGTTTGAAGAACCTTACTGTTATTCACCGCAGATTGGAGTTAATTTGACCGTCACATGTATGTGAGAATTTCAGAGACTTTTTGTGCCTAGTTTGTTGGAAGGTGACTGGGTATTTCAAAGGCAGTCATTATTATTGGATTATCATATTTTGACACGGAAGATTCGTACTGTATTGATTTATTCACTATTTCTGGCTCATTTTATGTGCACACTGGCACATCTATTATGTGTTTAGGTGGCACTGTGCATTTATCAAAGGTTGACAGTAGCGCACTAATTGCTACAATTGTTTACAGATATTTAATTTAATTTATTAGTGTGAGATCACTTTCTATTGGCTGCAACTGTTGTCATTTAGTTATCTTTTTTAAATGTATTTATTTTTTCAGTCTTAAATCATATCAGCGGTTTAGTATTTATTATCACCATCCCAGAAGGAAGACTCTTCTAAAGATGATGCACAAGAAAGCCCGCAAACCGTTTGCTAAAAACAAGCAGACTCAGGACATGGATTACTGGAACCATGTCCTGTGGTCTGATGAGACCAAGATAAACTTATTTGATTCAGATGGTGACAAGCGTGTGTGGCGGCAACCAGGTGAGGAGTACGGAGAAATGTGTGTCTTGCCTACAGTCAAGCATGGTGGTGGGAGTGTCATGGCCTGGGGCTGCATGAGTGCTGCCAGCACTGGGGAGCTACAGTTCATTGAGGGAACCATGAATGCCAACATGTACTGTGACATACTGAAGCAGAGCATGATCCCCTACCTTCAGAGATTGGGCCGCAGGGCAGTATTCCAACATGATAATGACCCCAAACACACTTCCAAGATGACCATTGCCTTGCTAAAGAAGCTGAGGGTAAAGGTCATGGACTGGCCAAGCATGTCTCAAGACCTAAACCCTATTGAGTATGTATCATCATGGAGGAGTGGAAGAGGTGTCCAATGGCAACCTGTGAAGCTCTGGTGAACTCCATGCCCAAGAGGGTTAAGGCAGTGCTGGGAAATAATGGTGGCTACACAAAATATTGACACCTTGGGCCCAATTTGGACATTTTCACTTAGGAGTGTACTCACTTTTGTTGCCAGTGATTTAGAAAAATAATGGCTGTATGTTGAGTTATTTTGAGGGGACAGCAGATTTACACTGTTATACAAGCTGTACACTCACTACTTTACATTGTAAAAAAGTGTAATTTCTTCAGTGTTGTCACATGAAAAGATATAATAAAAAATCTACAAAAATGTGAGGGGTGTACTCATTTTTGTGAGATCCTGTATATATATATATATATATATATATATATATATATATATATATAAACACACACACACACACATTGTGGAACGTTGCACAGGTAATGCCAGTGACTACACACAGGAGCATGCTCCATTAGATAAAGGGAACAAACGCTGGCTGCCAGGGCACACATAAGGGAAGTCGTCCCTTTTCGCTCTTGGCTCATGCCTGATGGTTCTCTCAGCCTCATGGCTCTCTGTTACCATCCTGAGCCCAGCTGATGAGACTGTGTCTAGGGGAAGCCTTGCAATAAGTTTATTTGATGTTCTATTGTTATATGCTTTGTAATATCTTCCTTTAGTATTTTCATGTTAACATTTTCCTATTTTCTTGGGAAATAATTAAGAAATTGTTTTACTAAGCAGCGTGTTTGTTTTCATAGCTAACCTTATATCATTATGCTTATCAACAGTGACATTATTAGAGTTTTAATAGACTAGCTAACTATAGGAATAGACAAGTCGATACATATATGCAATAAATACAGGGAATCCATAACCACCCTCAGAATATATTGTAGAAGTTATTTCAGAAGCACTGCCCATTCTTTCCAATGGACAGGGCATTTTGAGAGTGCTAAATACAGCGCTCCCAACCCGCCCCAAAGATGCTGCTTGCAGGTCTTTTCCCAACGTCCCACAAACGCACCACCCCGGTGTGAAAAGTCACACTGAAATGAAGGGGAGGAGGTTTTCAGGCACTTTATAGGCGCTATTTCTAGTGTGAAAACTGCCTCAGTGTGAAAAGGGTCTAATGCCGTGTACACACGAGAGGACTTTATGGCAGACTTTGCCCGGCGGACGGGATTTCGTCGGACAATTCAATGTGTGTGGACTTTGCTCAAAAGTTGGACGGACTTAGATTTGAAACATGTTTTAAATCAATCCATCGAACTCGAGTCCGGTCCAAAAGTCCGCTCGTCTGTATGCTAGTTCGATGGACAAAAAGCCACGCTAGGGCAGCTATTGGCTACTGGCTATGAACTTCCTTGTTTTAGTCCGGTCGTATGTCACCACGTACAAATTCAACGGACTTTGGTGGATTGTGTGTAGGCAAGTCTGTTCATTAGGAAAGTCCGTCATAAAGTCCGGCGTAAAGTCCGCCGAGCAAAGTCTGCCGTAAAGTCCGCTCGTGTGTATGCGGCATAAGTCTTATATACACTATACAACTTTTGTTGTCAGATTTCCTTTAGATTTACCAAAACCATGTAGTGCAAGGGCTGGCCTGATTGCATACAAATTGAAACTCCTAAGGTTTGACCTCATATTATCTGGTTTCGGTAAATCTGCAGGAAAAAATCTACAGAAAATTGGATAGTGTGTATCCAGCTTTAATGTACATGGGACGCTTCAAAACCTCTCCTGAATGATTTAACTTGACAGATAGTAACCGATGTTTAAAAATGTCAGTTTTGCCACGTGTACATGCCGTGTTTAGCCACATTTGTGTTTAGAAGCGTAGAAGTCAAAAATGAAAAATGCCTGTAAATGAAATGTGGCTAAACGCAAGTTACCGCATTTACAAGTTGTTACAGGAATTTGGTGTTTCAAATGCCTCCGACCATCCGTCCTGAAAGCATTTTTTTTGCTGCTAATGCTTCTAAACTCAACTGCCTAGAAATGACTATAAGGCCTCAGGCACACTGGACGTTACTATAAAGTTATAAAAACGCCAGTAGCTTCTTTTTTTTTTTAATGGATCAAAAACGTCAAACACTGGTGAGCCACGTTTTTGAGCGTTTATCAGGGTTTTTTGACGTTAGAGCATTTTTACAGCTGAAAAACTCTTCTCAGAACCCACTAGTTTTGAGGTTTTTTTACGGCTAAAAACAGTTGATAACAGACTATGTGTGCATGGACACATAGGATAACATGGACAAATAGGATAACATGGACACATAGGATAACATGGACACATAGGATAACATGGACAAATAGGATAACATGGACACATAGGATAACATGGACACATAGGATAACATGGACAAATAGGATAACATGGACACATAGGATAACATGGACACATAGGATAACATGGACACATAGGATGACATGGACACATAGGATAACATGGGGCACATAGGATAACATGGACACATAGGATAAGATGGACACATAGGATAACATGGACACATAGGATAGCATGATGGGGAGTTTATTGACTGTAGAATAAAAAAACATCTGAAGCCAAAAACAGCCGCTGTAAAAACATCCAATGTACATGAGGCCTAAAGGGGAGATTAGATGAGGAATACATAGTATAAGAAAAGTATCTGATGGAAGTTTATTAATGGCAGACATGAACACAGTGTGACTGATCGTCCTCAATACAATTGGTCATCACACATCTGCACCCTCCATCCCCCATCCTAACACTCAGTATTATCACTCAGCCTCACTCAGTATATTAGATCGGGTTCTATGTAATCTTACCTTTCCGGTCACACCGTTCTGTGAAGAGATGATCTGGAAGCTCTGAACACAAACAACAAAATGGAGAATTTTGGGCGTGGGAGAGAAAGTAATGTGGCTGAGGAAGTTTCACTTTTTCTGTTTTCACCGAGATCCTTGAAGCAAAACGCCCTAGGGCCAGTTCACACCAGATGCAGTTCCATGCGCTTTTTTTTCTACAGTAAGGGCCAGTTCACACCAGATACAGTTCTGTACAGTTCCATGTGCTTTTTTTCTGCACTAAAAATGCATGCACAGTGTTTTCCATGTATTCCAATGGCTCCAGTTCACACCATGCAGTCAGTTTCTGGTGCAGAAACTGACTGCATGGTGTGAACTAGAGCCATTGGAATACATGGAAAACACTGTGCATGCATTTTGTGCAGAAAAAAAACGCATGGAACTGCATCTGGTGTGAACTGGCACTAAAAATGCATGCACAGTGTTTTTCATGTATTACAATGGCTCTAGTTCACACCATGTAGTCAGTTTAAGTTAGTTTCCAGTGCAGAAACTGACTGGAACTGATTGGAACTGACTACATCTGGTGTGAACTGGCCCAAGCTCAAAGAACATAGGATTGCACTCTGCACCCTTCCCCCCATCTCCAAACACACTCAATAAATAATGGACACAACACTCTGATATTGGCATAAATTGGCACTTTATTGGTTTACAAATAAATTCATCACTTTTCATAACCATTTCACAATTCTAACTCAAATCAAATTATCATTCTCAAAATTGCTTAGCCTTGATGACTCAAGCAAATTATATTTCATCAACTTTATAATAACCAGTCCCCCTTATATGTAAGGTGACATACCACATAAAGTGCACACGATTAATCTCTTCTTTACCAAACCTTCAGCCTGTCAGCAAAACTCCTTGGACAGTGGGCCCTTTATATAATGAGCCCCACTGCTTCCAGAGAGTTACATCCACTCTAATTGGCCCATTCCTACCTGCCCCAGGTAAGCAGGGAGGGCCAAATGTCCCTTGATTCCCTGCCTAATCTGAACATCCTAATCAGCTAACACCTGGAGGGAAGGCAGAGGCAACCCCATGCAGGTGCGCCCCAACAATTGTGCCCTACTATTACATGGGATTGCACTCTGCACCCTTTTCCCCATCTCTAAACAGACTTAATAAATAATGGACACAACACTCAAATATTGGCATAAATTGGCTGCGGCACCTTTATTGGTTTACAAATAAATTCATCACTTTTCATAACCATATCACAATTCTAACTAATCAAATTATCATTCTCAAAATTGCTTAGCCTTGATGACTCAAGCAAATTATATTTCATCAACTTTATAATAACCAGTCCCCACAAAGTCAGGGCTTTGCCCATCAATGGCCAAAGCACCGACCTACCCCAAACCCGTTGCCATTTCAATCATGCCCTGCAGACCCCAGTAAAAAAAAAACACCCTCCAAATCCATATGTCGAAACGATAACCCCCGATAAGAGGCATAAATTTCTCCACAGAGTGATTTACCCTCTTCCTAATTTTATCAAATTTCTTTAACTCTGGATGGGATAACCATAGTAGTCTTGGAATGATATCAGAAAAAACAATAGTTGTGTTTGGAGATGACATACTCAAATGGTGCAGGTCATGCTTGATCCTGTCGATCAAATCTTAAGTTTTCGTATGACCCACATCATTCCCACCCAGGTGAAGAATTATCACTGAAGGTGATGGCCACAGTAGATACAATTCAGAAATATAAGATAAATTCAACCAACGCAATCCTCTTATTCCTTTCCACAGAATAGTGCAAGTTTTGGAGTTGATATTTAAATTAGCCGTAGCAATGATGAGATGCCTGTTTATGCACCCAGAAAATGTAAGAATGCCCAATTATCCAAACATATTTTTTCTGACCTAAAATTCAAAGCAAAAGGTTAGGGCGGACATAAATATTATAATGCTTAGACTCCCATCTTCCCAATCTCCTAATCAAAGCCTCATCGAGCCCAAGCCTGGCCACTTCTGTTGCTGCCCAATACGAAAGGAATGGGGCGTGAAACGGAATTCCTGCAAACCTAAACTCTGAATACATTTCCTGAATACTGCAACAAATTTAAATCTGGTCAGCGGGGAACCATCGGCCTGACTGAAGAATTGACCTGATCTATCGGGCCTACAGGTGAAGATTTGATGAATTATCCTAACTGGACAAATAGCTGGATCCAAACACTAAAACAGTGCAATCCAAACACCCTTGCCCAACTGGTCAGTTTTGGATTTGGCAATAAGTATTTTTAATCGAAGAATCTCCGACCACCATGTGATGGGACAACAAGCCTGAACATCCTTTCTTATTACTGGGTACCATATCTGATAGCCGTAAAGCCCCAAAAAAATGCTATTACATACAAAGCTCTAAACAGCAGAGCTTCATAAGATGAATAGCAGACTACTGACACCACTGAGGTCAGGTTTTTACCATCTCAAAAGTAATGGGCCTATGGTCATCAGGAACCATGTGCAAACGTCTTTACCCCTTAATGGCCTGCCGTACCAGAAAGAAACTGCTGCATGCTGGAAATTGCATGATTTTAAAGAAAAAAGAAATACCTGCCAATATTTTAGATATCTGGCTGTGCGATATAGCTTCCTCAAATAAACTACATACAAATGCTAAAATAGTTCTCTCTGAAGGTACCGTATAACAAAAACCCATAGTATTGTTGAAAAAATTCCATCACCGCCATACAGCTGAATATTCAGCCCATATCTTTGGGGTGACAGAATTCCAAACAGCGATACTAATGGGGCTCAAATCAAAGTCCACAGATAGTCCAGACAAGGAAAGCTAGCTGGATCTGCCTCCAGAAGTAAGGTGTGGAAACGGACCATCTGGAACCGAGACAGAGCATCCGCGATAAGATTATGGGTCCCAGGTACATAACTCACTTTAACCCAAATGTTTGTTTTTTTTAAATACTTTTTTTTATTGTGTTTTTGTGGAAAGAAAAGAAAAAAGGAAGAGAAAAACAAAAAAGAAAAAAATTCCCCAGCTTAAACAACACGCAATATAGCAGTCCTATAGGTTCTAATATATCTAATGTAACTACTACAACTTAAACTGCTTGTGCTATCAATTTGAAGGGATATTGGAAGGATAGTGGGTCAAGTACTGTAGGTGACCACTTCAGGGAGGGGTGCTTAGGCTGGGAGAAACGCACCTAGGCGTACCATCATATCAGCAAAATTAGAACATCAGCGCTACAAGGCATTTGGTCAAAGTGAACAAACAAAGGGATCTAGATCTTATTGTGTCGCGTTTGAGATGTCTAAATCTAACCACACTTGCCAAATTTTGTCAAACTTGGCTGGGCAGCATCTAGCGAGATAAGTCGTTTTGTATAGTGGCACTGCTGAGTTGATCAAAGATTTCCATGAATTCAAGGTGGGTACCTCTAACCCAAATGTTTAAATGCAAACATAAAGACACAAAATAACGCTGGGGTTTAATTACCGGCGGGGATTTTGAGGACAAGCAATTAACTGCAAAAACTACCACTTTATTGTCAGATTGAATGACGATGCGTTCATTACTGAAAAACTCCCCCCAGATTTCTATTTCCACAATGACTGGAAAGAGTTCCAGAAGCACAATGTTCTTAACAGCTTTACTGATTGTCCAAGAGGGCAGCCACCTGCTGCAGCACCAATGGCTGCGCCAAACTGCCGCAAATCCTCTGGAACCTGCCGCATCCGTAAACAATTGAAAATCAGCTGCATTTATGAATTCCTCCTCCCTTTTATGTATCCAAAAACCATGACCAAATCAGCAAATCCGCTTTAAGGTCATTATTCAACCATACATGAGAAAAAGGGGGTTTTAAACCCAATGTCGCTAAATAAAGCCTCCTAGAAAAAATTCTTCCGACTGGCATAATGCGACACGCAAAAGCCAGGACCCCAACAACGACTGAAGCTCTTTTAGTAGGACTTTCCGTTTCCTAATCAAAAAATATATCAGATTTTTTGCCTCCTCTATCTTTTCTGTGGGCAAACTAAAAACTGACAACTTTGTGTCTATGTGAATTCCTAAAAATTGCAATGAAGTGGAAGGAAAAACAGTCTTTTCCTGCGCCGTGGGAACTTTAAAAATGGAGTGAAAAAAGCTTCAAGGAGTAAAAACAAACTGATGAATCTTCCAGCCCTATTATCAAGAAATCATCTAAATAGTGGATGATGGGGGCGTGGCCTAGCACATGGAGCTGTAGGATCTCGGCAGCTCCTGGTCCTGATGGTCTCCACGGGGCTCTATCTCCTCCACCACAGTCCACCCACAACGTCCCCAAATCATACCGATGGGCAAGGAAAAGCCCAAGGAGAAGCCCAAGCCCACCTGTGATCAAATACAGGGCGATTTAGGATGATTCCTGACTCAGGCTTCTGTGGCCTACATGTCACAGGGAAAATCCAAGATGGCGCCGGCACGTCCATCCCCAGCCCGCTCCGAGGCAGCAGACGCCATACAGGTACGCTCCAGGGGCCGCTCAACCTCCCTTACTGGCCTTGAGCCCTCCATGCACAGCCCCCATAGCCACTTATAGGCCGCCCTTTACTCCGGAGATAGATGGGACATGGAATCGCAGATGCGATCCTTACACACATACATGTGATCCCTGCCTACAAAATCTGATTTTGAACATTATGTCTCCCGCATTGAGAAGACATACAGGCAGGAGATAACTGAGCTCAAGAAAGACTTAGGGGTCCGTATGGAGGACATAGAGGGCACCACCGATGGTATATTCAACACCTTGCAATCCCATTAAGGGACCCTGAACTCCCACACTGTCCTACTGCAGCAGCTCATGTACCACCAAGATGATATTGAGAACCATAACAGAAGGAACAATATCAGAATCCGTGGTATCCCTGAAACATTGGAACACAAGGACCTTAACAGCCCCATATCAACCTACAAAGAGGGATTTGGCTCATATCCTAGAAACAGATGATTGGTATAAATCAAAAGGCACATATGCAAAA
The DNA here is from genome assembly GCF_042186555.1 of Aquarana catesbeiana. Taxonomy (NCBI): domain Eukaryota; kingdom Metazoa; phylum Chordata; class Amphibia; order Anura; family Ranidae; genus Aquarana; species Aquarana catesbeiana. The sequence goes on from NC_133336.1 coordinate 227,175,868, forward strand.
CTAGATCTCTCTGAAATTAAGGCTTTGGCCAGAGAAAGAGAGATAGAGTCTGAACTTCCGGAGCAAACCATAATTTCCAAATTGTGGCAGCAAGATGAAGAGAGAAGGGAGACACCACCCCTTTTGCCCCTGGCACAGAGCAATCTGTTTATCCTGTCAGAACCCAATTAGTTTTTGAAGGTAATGCTGTTGACAGTAAGTCTCAAATTAAATGGCATGTACCTTTTAGTTCCCAAGATATGAGAGCCATATTAGAGGGATTGGGAGATCCTAGAAAGAATCCAATTGGGTTTGCAAACAAACTTAGCACTGCACAGGAAGCATATGAGGCTTCTGCTACTGACATTCATCAGCTTCTTATTAAAGCAGTCGGAAGCAACATGTCTGGCTATATACTTAAAGAATGTGGTGTAGACGTCAAAAATCTAGGTAAGATGGTTAGTGGACGGGAGGTTTGTGAGAAATTGAAGGAAAAATTGCCCAAAATATATGGACAAACCAGACATGCTGAATTTATGAATGCTAAGCAAGGGAAAGAGGAAGCAGCAGGGGTTTATTGGAGGCAGTTAAGCGATATGGGTGAGGAAGCAGGCCTTAAAATAGAGGAAGAGAAGGCAGGAGAAACTGCAAGTCCATCTACACAACTGGTGAAACAAAGATTTCTTGATAGTTTATTACCCCAGTTGAAAAAAAAGTTGTTCACAGCAATGCCTGAGGCAGGCAATATTTCTATTCGAGACGTTCTGCCTATCCTGTTATCCATAGAAAACAGGATTAACAAAAAAGACAGCAAACCCAAGGTTATGTACATGGGGAAGTAGAGAGGAAGAGGAAGAGGCAAAGGCTATTTCAGAAATCATGGCAATCGGGGACCAATTATATGCTACAATTGTAATGGGGAAGGACACATAGCCAAATTCTGCCATCTTCCTGACCGTAGACTGGAAAAGAGCTTAGAGGCACCTCATGCTGATCCCAGTTCTCTGCCAAAAGCAGTGGATCAGGCATAGGAAAATGGCATGCCAGTATCAATCATGTTAAATAGGGGAGACAATAGTCCTGAGACCAAAATAAAAGTATTTTTACAAGAACTCCTTTATCCTGGAGGAGAAACAGAATTAACCTGTTTAATCGATACTGGTGCAAGCCAAAGTGTTTTTAATATACAGGACTTACCTCCAGGATTATTATCTACAAATGTTATCTCTGGTGTTGGCCTAACCGGGACCTCTACTAATTTGGTTGAGTCCAAGACACTTAAACTCAGGCTAGGACGGAAAACAGAAATTGTCACTAAAGTGTTTCAGACACAGTTCCTACCAATCTTTTGGGAGCTGACATTTTGAACCAAATTTTAGCAAACATAGACTACACTCCTACAGGAGTCCAAGTGGTCAGTAGTCTGTCAGGAGAAGTTTAAATTCTGCCTGTGGAGTACTTTTAATCCAAAACTTCACTCCGCCATTTCCAAAAGAATTTAAAGTGATTCACGCTGAATTATGGGCCACCAGCAAATATGATGTAGGTCTGCTGGTTTGCACCCCAGTCATGATAAAAATTAAACCAGGAATCCATCTCCCACAGATTAAACAGTACCCACTGAGTATTGCTCAGACTGAGGGGATAAAGGATCAAATCACTCAACTGAAAGCAGCACGGGTTGTTGTACCAATTAAGTCCCAAGTTAATACACCCCTGTTACCAATTGCAAAGAAGCCAGACAAGAAGGGTGGGCAGGTGACATACCGCATGGTGCATGATTTAAGAGCCATTCATTTTATAATTGAGCCCTATATTCTGTACAAACTACCCCTAAACAACCACATGGGCTGTCCCCCTATGAGATTTTATTTGGAGGGCCACCCAAAACAGGGCTATATTTTCCCCAACAGCTGCAGGCTTCTCACTCTAGTCCCTTAGAATATGTTCAGATTTTGCAAAGAACATTGAATAAAATACATGAAGGTGTTTATAAATCTATCCCCGACCCAGATTCTGTTTCAGGTATTCACAGAATCCAACCAGGTGACTGGATAGTGGTCAAGCGACACATCAGAAAGCCGCTAGAACCAAAATTTGACAGACCACATTTTGTGCTTTTGATAACCGGTTCCGCTGTCAAGTTGGAAGGAAAGCCCACCTGGATTCACGCCAGTCACTGCTAGAAAACCCTGAAGTGATGATATCCTTTGAAAAAATTATGATGATGTTTCTTTTCTTTTTGCTATTTGTGAGAACTGAGACATGGAAAAATAACCCTTTCATCCAAATGTTAAAATTGTATGCAACCCATAGCAACGCTAGTAACTGCTGGGTGTGTTCTCACTTACATCCCCAAACAGGAACAATACCCATGATAGCAATGCCTCTCAAATTCACTGATCTAAACAGGACCAGAAAAAATGGCTCATACATTGTCTCCACAGCTAATGAGCACAGATCAGTAACTTTGATGGTTTCAAAACAGATAGACACTCCACAGATTTGTTTAAACATTACATGCCCGTTTATAACACTAAATATACACGGTTGGGCAATTCAGATTGCACCGGAGCAAAAATTACAGTTTATGGAGGAAACTATGGTCAATATTATTATATCCCAGATCCAGAACTAAATAGAACCCTTTATAGTACAAATTGCTCACAGTTGCCAATATGTGAAAATATCGGTTACCTGAGATTCCATGTTAATGCTTCCAGTTTTTTAGAAGTAGGCATACCATCCATACGTAGAGGGTTATATTATATATGTGGAAATAAAGCTTACGCCTGGCTTCCTACTAATGTTACAGGTACATGTTATATTGGGAAGTTAGCACCTGCTTTGGCTGTTCGCAAAGATTAGGGATGAGCTTCGAGTTCGAGTCGAACTCATGTTCGACTCGAACATTGGCTGTTCACAAGTTCGCCGAATAGCGAACAATTTGGGGTGTTCGTGGCAAATTCGAATGCCACGGAACACCCTTTAAAAGTCTATGGGAGAAATCAAAAGTGCTAATCTTAAAGGCTTATATGCAAGTTATTGTCATAAAAAGTGTTTGGGGACCTGGGTCCTGCCCCAGGGGACATGGATCAATGCAAAAAAAAGTTTTAAAAACGGCCGTTTTTTCAGGAGCATTGATTTTAATAATGCTTAAAGTCAAACAATAAAAGTGTAATATCCCTTTAAATTTCATAGCTGGGGGGTGTCTATAGTATGCCTGTAAAGGGGCGCATGTTTCTCGTGTTTAGAACAGTCTGACAGCAAAATGACATTTCAAAGGAAAAAAGCCATTTAAAACTACTCGCGGCTATTGCATTGCCGGTCCGATAATACACATAAAAGTTCATTGATAAAAACAGCATGGGAATTCCCCACAGGGGAACCCCGAACCAAAATTAAAGAAAAAAATGACGTGGGGGTCCCCCTAAATTCCATACCAGGCCCTTCAGGTCTGGTATGGATATTAAGGGAAACCCCGGCCAAAATTTAAAAAAAATTACGTAGGGGTCCCCCTAAATTCCATACCAGACCCTTCAGGTCTGGTATGGATTTTAAGGGGAACCCCGCGCAAAAAAAAACGGCGTGGGGTCCCCCCAAAAATCCATACCGAACACGCAACCTGGCAGGCCGCAGGAAAAGAGGGGGGGCGAGAGAGCACCCACCCTCCTGAACCGTACCAGGCCACATGCCCTCAACATTGGGAGGGTGCTTTGGGGTAGCCCCCCAAAACACCTTGTCCCCATGTTGATGAGGACAAGGGCCTCATCCCCACAACCCTGGCCGGTGGTTGTGGGGGTCTGCGGGCGGGGGGCTTATCGGAATCTGGAAGCCCCCTTTAACAAGGGGACCCTCAGATCCCAGCCCCCCTGTGTGAAATGGTAAGGGGGTACAAAAATACCCCTACCATTTCACTAAAAAACTATCAAAAATGTTAAAAATGACAAGAGACAGTTTTTGACAATTCCTTTATTTAAATGCTTCTTCTTTCTTCTTTCTTCTATCTTCCTTCATCTTCTTCTTCTTCTGGTTCTTCTGGCTCTTCTGGTTCTTCGTCCGGCGTTCTCGTGCAGCATCTCCTCCGCAGCGTCTTCTATCTTCTTCTCCTCTGGCCGCTCCGCACCCATGGCATGGGGAGAGGCTCCCGCTCTTCTCTTCATCTTCATCTTCTTCTTCATCTTCTTTTCTTCTCTTCTTCTCTTCTTCTCTTCTTCATCTTCTTCTCCAGGCCGCTCCGCATCCATGATGGCATGGAGGGAGGCTCCCGCTGTGTGACGCGTCTCCTTTTCTGACGGTTCTTAAATAACGGGGGGCAGGGCCACCCGGTGACCCCGCCCCCCTCTGACGCACGGGACATGACGGGACTTCCCTGTGGTATTCCCCGTGACGTCACAGGGAGGTCCCGTCAAGTCACCGTGCACCCGGTGACCCCGCCCCCCCCCGTTATTTAGGAACCATTAGACGAGGAGACGCCGTCATACAGCGGGAGCCTCCCTCCATGCCAGCATGGATGCAGAGCGGCCCGGAGAAGAAAATGAAGAGAAGAAGATGAAGCAGAGAAGAAGATGAAGAAGAAGATGAAGAAAAGAAGATGAAGAGAAGAGCGGGAGCCTCCCCCCATGCCATGGGTGCGGAGCGGCCCGAGGAGAAGAAGATAGAAGACGCTGCGGAGGAGATGCTGGACGAGAACGCCGGACGAAGAACCAGAAGAGCCAGAAGAACCAGAAGAAGAAGAAGAAGATGAAGGAAGATAGAAGAAAGAAGAAGCATTTAAATAAAGGAATTGTCAAAAACTGACGTTTTTAAAAGTTTTTTTGCATTGATTCTTGTCCCAAGGGGCAGGACCCAGGTCCCCAAACACTTTTTATGACAATAACTTGCATATAAGCCTTTAAAATTAGCACTTTTGATTATTCATGTTCGTGTCCCATAGACTTTAACGGTGTTCGCATGTTCAAACTAACTTTTTTCCTGTTCGCATGTTCTAGTGCGAACCGAACAGGGGGGTGTTTGGCTCATCCCTAGCAAAGATACAGTGCGACCAGATCAAAGTCCCGAATACCCTTTAGTGTTCAAAAGAGAGCTGTTCACTGAAGGTGACATGGCATGGTCATGGTTCCCTTCCTACAGGATGGGGAATTGAAGCAATGAAAAGAATAAATAATTACACTAGAATTGTAGATGAGATTATTAACCTTACTACCACTGATATAAGATTATTAGGTGAAGAAATGGCTCAGCTTAAAAAAGTAGTATTAGAGCACAGATTAACGCTAAATTATCTCACTGCAGCTCAAGATGGGATGTGTAAGGTATTTCACACGGACTGTTGTATATACATTTCTGATAATGAGGACATTATTAAAGGGCATATTGCTAAGATAAGAGAACTACAGAATAAGGCCAGAGATATTGCTAAAGATGGATGGAACCCCTTTCAGGGTTTAGGAGGTTTTGGTGACTTTTTATATGGCATAGCAACATGGTTACAGAAACTAGGCGCTTACATTGTGATGTTCCTATTTCTCATATTTGTTATTTACTTCCTCATCAGGCTATGCCTCTGTGTGACTACCTGCTGTACCAACAAATGGTCCACCAGCCCTGATGAACCCATTATTGTGAGAAAGCTAGGAGAGAGCTGAACAGGATGCCGTCTCTCTGCGCCAATGTAACAGGAGTTACCAGCGATCGGCTGAATGTAAGGCAGAGAAGAATGGTGTCAAATAAACATAAGGTGGGAAATGACATGGACATTCACTGTACTGTTCATTTAAGCACAAGAGACTCCATTTTGTTATCACTGTTGAAATGTGTTCTGTAACCTTCCCCTAACACACAGACACATCTTCTGCTACAAGCTCTCTACTCCCCCCCTCCCCTCTCAAGGTTTTACTTTTACAGTTGTTCTATTCACTAGCTTTTAATAATATATTTCTATTTGCTAGTTTTTAATAACATCTCACACCACCCCTTTCTTATCTATGTATAAAATAACATATAATAATAAATTTTGACACTGAACAGACATTTTAAACACAGTCATTGCGTCCTGTGAATCTGTTCCTGCAGCTGCAGTATTAACTTTTGTTTTAAAGTTCCAATCAGAAATTAGTCATAACACCACCAAACTGACGACACCAATCCCCTCACTAAATGGGAAGCCCTAAAATGCGTACTCCGAAGGACGTTCATATAACATGGCTCCCGCCTAAAAAAGGCCAGATCCGCTGACATAACCCGACTATTGTCCACTATGCATACACTAGAACTCACTCATAAACAAGACCCAGATCCCGCAACCTATGTTGACCTCTCTAACGCCCGTAGAGAGCTACTTAGATGCCCACCCCCTCATAGTTAGGAATGGGGACCTAACCGGCACTACTTCTTAGCCAACAAATGTGGGCAACACCTTGCGAGGGTCCTCCATCCTTGCCCCCCACGCCAACCCATCCCACACATTTGCACCCCGACCAACAAAAGATCAGCAATTCTCAGGGTATTGCAGGCGCCTTCCAACGATATTACTCCCAATTATACAACCTGCCTCCACGGACTAGACAAACCCCTGAGGGAGACCCACACCTCTCCAACATGTGAGCCTACATTTCAGAGATAGCACTACAACAAATAGATCCCAATGAGTCTGCAGACCTAGACAACCCCTTAATGGTTTCTGAATTCTTATCCGCCATTAAGGGATTGAAGTCTGTTAAATGCCCAGGCCCGGGTGGGTTTTCCCCTAGGTTCTACAAATCGTTTGCCCAGCCCCTCGCTCTGCTACTCACCGTAGCATTCAACCACATAGACGACTCCCACCTACCCTCTAAAGACCTCCTATCCGCCAACATTTCAGTCATACCCAATTTAGGCAAAGACCCCTCTCAGTGCAGTAGTTACTGACTGATTTCCCTTCTTAACCTGGAAGGTAAACTTTTCGCAAGAGTCCTGGCGAACTGCTTCTCACCTCTTAAACCTTCAGTTATCCACAGAGACCAGGTGGGGTTTGTCCCAGGACGAGGCCAGGGACAACACCTCTAAAACCATCCACCTCATTTCCTACATCCGATGACACAACCTGAAGTCATGTCTCCTATCTTTTGATGTCGAAAAGGCGTTCAACCAGGTCAACTGGCAGTTCTTATGCCTTTCCCTAGAACAGATAGGCCTTGGTCCCACCTTTGTGTCCAAGGTTTTGGCATTATACTCCCATCCCTCAGCATTCATCTTAGTCAATGGCTCCTCATCTTCTCCGTTTCACATCTCTAACGGTACCCACCAGGGATGCCCCCTATCTCCCCTACTTTTTGTCCTAGTGATAGAACACCTAGCAAGGGCCATCAGACAGAACAAAACTATAGTGAGGATCCAGAAACCCTCCTCCCACTACAAACTCTCACTCTACGTGGATGATCTCCTAGTCTACATTCAGCAACCTCACACATCCCTACCTTCCCTGATGCATGAATTTCACAGATTCAGAGAATTTAGCAATTTTAAACTAAACATGTCCACGACAGAAGCCCTTAATATCTCCCTACCACCCACCACCTTGCCCAAGTGCAGGCCAACTTCCCATTCCAATGGGATTCCATGGGCATCTCCTATCTGGGGATAACGATTCCATCCAACCTTTCAGACCTTTATACCCTCAACTATCTCCCTTTACTGAACCATCTTGGGAAGGAACTAGATACGTGGAAATTATCCCCGCTGCCCTGGTTTGGTCACATTAACACACTTAAACTGGACACCCTCCCTAAGCGACTCTATTCCAGACAGTGCCTATTACCGTTCTAATACACTTCTTCAACTCTCTACGATCCATCTCCATACGCTTCATCTGGCACCAGGGACTATCCCGTATCCATCACACTCTACTCACATACCCCAAAACTCAAGGTGAGGTGCGCCTCCCAGATTTCGAACTATACCACAGGGCAGCACTGTTGCCTAGGATCTTGGAATGGTTCCCCCGACCCTTCCCCAAAGCATCCACCATGGTGGAACAAGATCTCTTCACCCTTGACCTCCGGGCAATAGTGTGGGGCTATGGGCAGAAGCTGCACCTCCTATCCACTTCCTCGCCGCTAAAAACCGCTGCACTACACCTATGGTACAAAAATGGACTGTCATTGTTGCTGTCCACGGATCCCTCACCACTCACATTGTTATTTGACCACCCTGCTCTCCCTCAGGGTATGGGATCCAGAAAAGTAGGCCCATATCTCCGCTCAACATGGCCTATAGCAAGCTCATTTTTGAACCCAACCTCAGGTACACCTGTTGTACCGAGAGACCAGGGCAACTGGCTCACAGCCCTGCATATATCCTCCTTTTGCTCAGACCTATTCCCTCTTCCCAAATCCACAGACCCCTAACAGGTTACGAACAGCTGTGCCCTCTCTCAGAAACACCTAGATACCCGCTCTCCACCATCTACAAACTACAACACTCACTGATACACGATCAACCCCCCTCTTACACCAGGAGGTGGATCACAGACCTGGGAAGGGAACTCTCTATAGTTGACTGGCAAAAGTCATTCCACTTCACACACAAATCCTCTATCTCTTGCTATACCCAGGAAAAGAACTTTAAACTCCCATCCAGATGGTACAGGGACCCTCAATCTCTTCATAAAATTTTCTCATCCATATCTCCCTCATGTTGGAGATGCGGCTCAGCGGAGGGAAACTACCTCCACATCTGGTGGAATTGCAAGGCCATACAGCCCCTCTGGTCACAGGTTTTCACCATATACAGTAGTCTATATGATCGGCCAATGACACCCACCCCAGAGATAGCTCTATTATCTACGCTCCCTGGCTCCATAGCCTCCCAAAAATATACCTGGTTACGCTTTTTCCTGTCAGCCGCCAGACAACTTATCCCCCTATTCTGGAAGACCACTACCACCCCCCTTGTCCTCATGGGTCATGGGTGTTGTTGACCACTGGGTTATATCCTAAAGTGTATTAGATACAAGACCTACATTGTATTGTCTCCTGTACTGAACATCTGGTAATTACCTATGTTATGTTGTTTCATCTTGTTAAACGCAATAAAAAAACAAATTTGACTCTAAATAGTGGACAATATTGTCAAAACCTGACTCAAAACTGACCACCCAGTGCAAGAATTTTGAGAAATTTTCAAAATAAGAGCTTGACAGGAAACACTGCATTAACAAACACATTTCATAAAAGAAAGGTGTTTCGAAGAAAAAACCCAAGGAACTATATGAACTGGGGGATACTGGAAGCAATCTAAATGCAGACTTAATATCAGCCTTTGCCATTAGAGCCCCCTGGCCAAAGGACCTGATTTTGACTATTGCCTCCTCAAACGAGGAATAAGAAATCAAAACGAAAGAATCATCAATCTCATCATTAAGGGAAGACCCTTTCGGGTATGACAGATGGATTATTCTAAACAAATTTTGTTCCTTTTTGGGGATAACCCCTAAAGGTGAGATATGCATGTTTTTGAAAGGGGAAATGGGAAAGGCCCTCTGCAATTTCTTTTTCCACTTTTCCCCTACTTATGGGAATTCAGCAGCTGACTTCAAATTGTTCACCAACGTGCAACCTATTCCTGAAAACATAAACCCGAACGTAAACCCCTCAATTAAGAACTGCGCCATCCTCTGATCTGGTTAACACTCCAACCATGGGACCATGTTTGCTAGCCTCAGTGGTATGAACGCTTTTGGCTTGAGAACTATCCTGTTGCCCTGACTGACTGGTCCTTTTGAAGCATTTCAAAACTGAGTGAGGACCCGAGCCAAAGGAACACTCATGCCTATATTTACACGATGCACCCCACTCGCGCTGGTTCTCATTAAATGCATAGCATACACCTTTCCTATATGGGGAAACATTACTAACGGAATGCTGCTGTTTTGAAAAGGGGGGCTTCTGGGGCACAATCAAGTCCAGCCAGAGGCCTACGTCTTTCATGCCCCATTTTAGATTGGGATAAATGGACATTTTTTGCCTAAACGACTCATCATATTGATACCAACCATTCCCTGCAAAACTCCTGTAAGCTTCCAACACATTCTCCAAATGCTGGAACAACCCACCACATTTCTCTGGATCTTTTTACCCTACAATGCTAGAAAAAATACAGTATGCCTGCAACCAATTATTAAATGACCTTGTAATGGGGCTGCATCCCCTTCCTCTTCGACTTTTCTATCTGTTTTTGTTAGAAATTCCTTAGAGGAAGGTAAAAGGGACAGCATATCCAAAAATTCACCTTTCCATATTTTCTCTTTCACGGTTGCGGAAAGATAAATTGCAGGGCAACGCCTCCTTAAAACAGGTTTCCGGAACCGCAGGGTTAACCACTACATGTGAAAGAGATTCAGCAACATGACCAGAATTCTGTACATTCAAAAAAGAATTAACAAGAGAAGGTATATTCAGTGAACCCATTGACATTACTGAGAGACCCCCAGATGCCAAAGGGTTAACTGCCGCAGCTGCTGGAGACCATACAGAAGTAGGAGCAGAAACATTCCCATTAGCTAACACACAAATTTTAGCTATATTAGAAAATAACGATAATAATGTGTTAAGCATATGCAACTCACCAGGAACTCCAGCAGGTGGTGCCAAAGCAGCATTGGGATTCTGCTGATTCTGACTTCCCATAGAGGAATCAGGGGGAGTGGCTACCCGTCCATCACATTCTTCAGGCACCTGGCGCCTCCGCGTTCTGTCCCTTTGGAGGGGCCCGATCACCTTTGGCTGCAGGGGGCAGGTCCTGGTGTTCTGAAAGAGTCACACACCCCGGCCATGCCTCCGTCACTTCGGATGGGAGATGGAAAAAAAGGTCCGCCTCATTCTCTTGTCCCAGCGGCCGTGTCTTCTGTGTCTTCTGACCGCGCCATGTAATACGGCTTTGACCGTGCCAATCTCTCCCACTCCATTGGCTCCACAGCTCTGCTCCTTTCATGCTCCTCCGCATCATCTGCTGCCACCACCGCTGAACCCAAAGCATTCACACGCTCCAGGGGCCGGCTACGCTGTAGCCTAGTAGACTGCAGCCTAGTAGACATATAAATGTATGTTTCTGATCTCACAGATGGTCACATTGTCTCGGGACCATTATGGATAGTCTTTTGTTAGTACCAGATAAAACCAGCTTTTTCTCGCCTTCCATCTCGCCTTTAAAAGGTCAGACCATAGAGAAGAGCGGTGGACCTCTCCCAGGACATGGATGTGAATGTTCCTGGGCTTTGAACAGACCATCAGCTTCCAGAACTTTCAGAAGTTGAGGGGTCCCCTGGAATTGAATATGCTGTATTTATCCCGTATCATATCATCTGTAATACATCTTTAATCAAAGCTAAGTAAAACTTCTTATTACATTCTTTGTGTTGTGTGTTTTAATCCTTGCATTTACTGACCACATATCTGAAAGGGTAAATATATAAATAAACCTATGAATAAATGTAACACAGAATTTAACCCCTTGTTACAGCAGTGCATGTTATCTCAGCTTGCAGAGCTTGGATTCATTGAATAAGTTTTCCAAAAATGTAAATTTTGCAGAATATACAGCCTCGTGCTACATAACTAAGCTCCATTTCATGCTGAATAAACTAAATGAATAATGTATCTTAAAAAGAAAACTAATTTTAGATAGATTTCTACTCCAAAAGCATTTTATTAAAATAAATTTGATAAAAATACAAAAAAATCTGATTTGAATTAAAAAAATCATTGATTTCTATCCACCCTGGGTTCCACAGTGAGTATAACAAGCATGCCTTACTGCATATACAGACTGATTTTACTGTTGTGGATAAATTAACCACTTAATGAATGGCTCACCCACATTTGCGTCAGCAAAGTGGTTCATTACCGCAAAACAACATACTGGTACATCAGCCCATTTAAGAGCCATAGCAGGTGTAGGTGCGCGTACACGGCAAGGGACCCGATGTGCATGGTTGGCGGGCGTGATTGCCGCCGGGGATCCAGAGCCAGAACGGGGATTTGTGTACAAACAAATCCCTGTCCTGACAGGGGAGAAGAGACACATATGCTGTCTGTAGTATTTATGAACAGCGATCTGTCTTCTCCTCCAGTCAGTCCCATCCCCCCACAGTAAGAAACACTCATGAGGGAACACATTTAACCCCTTGATTGCCCCCTAGTGTTGACCCCTTCCCTGCCAGTGACATTTACACAGTAATCAGTGCCTTTTTATAGCACTGATCGCTGTATAAATGTCAGTGGTCCCCAAAAATGTGTCAAAAGTGTCCGATCTGTCCACCACAATGTCGCAGTACTGCTAAAAAATCGCAGATCACTGCCATTACTAGTAAAAAAAGCCATAAAAATGCCATAAATCTTACCCATAGATTGTGAATGCTATAACTTTTGCCCAAACCAATCAATATAAGCTTATTGCGATTTTTTTTTACCAAAACTATGTAGAAAAATACATATTGGCCTAAACTGATGTAGAACTTTGTTTTTTAAAAAACATTTTTGGGGATATTTATTATAGCAAAAGGTAAAAATTATAGTTTTTTTCAACATTGTCGCTCTTTTTTGTTTATAGCGCAAACAATAAAAAAAATGCAGAGATGATCAAATACCACCAAAAAAAATCTCTATTTGTGGGGGCTAAAAGGATGTCAATTTTGTTTGGACACAGTGTCGCACGACCGCGTAATTGTCAGTTAAAGTGACGCAGTGCCGAATCGCAAAAAATGGCCTGGTCATTAAGGGGGTAAATTTTTCGGTCTGTAAGTGGTTAAGTAATGAAGTAATATTTCAGACAAATAGTATGACTACCCTGTTCTATCACTTTTCTATGCCTTTATCTGAGCAACTCTGCCAGTCATATTATACTCCATACAAGCAGGGCCGTCTTCAATTTTGATTAGGCCCTGGGCAAACATTTTCTTGGGCCCCCCCCTCCATTCTGAGACATACAAAAAATAGCAGGTAGACTAAAAATCAGTTTACTGCAGCAGATCACGCAGCGATGGCAATTGTTTGCCAGAGGTTACAGCCTATCCTTACTGCTCACTGGCTGGTTACTAGAGGTTACAACACATACTTTCTGCTTGCCGATTGGTTGCTAGAGGTTAATGTACATTATTAGCGCTCACTAATTGGTTGCTAGGGGTTACAGCACATCATTAGCACTTACTGATTGGTTGCTAGAGATTAAAGCAGATCACTACTGTTTGCTGATTGGTTGCTAGAGGTTCATGCACATCATTACCTTTCACTGAGCAGTGGAGCAATCCCAAATAATTGAGCAAGTAAAGGGGCACATTAATACACATACTACAGGAGAGGTTCAGAGACTGCGGACATACTGCAGGAGACAATCAGAGACTGCGGACATACTGCAGGAGTCTACCAGAGACTGCGGACATACTGCAGGAGACAATCAGAGACTGTGGACATACTGCAGGAGTCTACCAGAGACTGCGGACATACTGCAGGAGACAATCAGAGACTGTGGACATACTGCAGGAGTCTACCAGAGACTGCGGACATACTGCAGGAGACAATCAGAGACTGTGGACATACTGCAGGAGACAATCGGAGACTGCGGACATACTGCAGGAGACAATCGGAGACTGCGGACATACTGCAGGAGACAATCAGAGACTGCAGACATACTGCAGGAGACAATCGGAGACTGCGGACATACTGCAGGAGACAATCAGAGACTGCAGACATACTGCAGGAGACAATCAGAGACTGCGGACATACTGCAGGAGACAATCAGAGACTGCGGAAATACTGCAGGAGACACTCAGAGACTGCGGACATACTGCAGGAGATTAACAGAGACTGCGGACATACTGCAGGAGACAATCAGAGACTGCGGACATACTGCAGGAGACAATCAGAGACTGCGGACATACTGCAGGAGACAATCAGAGACTGCCGACATACTGCAGGAGACAATCAGAGACTGCGGAAATACTGCAGGAGACACTCGGAGACTGCGGACATACTGCAGGAGATTAACAGAGACTGCGGACATACTGCAGGAGACAATCAGAGACTGCAGACATACTGCAGGAGACAATCAGAGACTGTGTACATACTGCAGAAGACAATCAGAGACTGTGGACATACTGCAGGAGATTACCAGAGACTGCGGACATACGGCAGGAGACAATCAGAGACTGCGGACATACTGCAGGAGACACTCAGAGACTGTGGAAATACTGCAGGAGACACTCAGAGACTGTGTACATACTGCAGGAAACAATCAGAGACTGTGTACATACTGCAGGAAACAATCAGAGACTGCGGACATACTGCAGGAGACAATCAGAAACTGCGGACATACTGCAGGAGATTACCAGAGACTGCGGACATACTGCAGGAGACAATCAGAGACTGCAGACATTATACAGGGGATGGTCAGAGAACTTTCAGCAATGCACAAAACACAGCTCAGGGTTTAAACAGTCAGGCATTCTATGGTTGTAAGGACATACCTGGCCAGCCAAACTTACTACATACATTCAGGACTGTGGGCGGGGCTTCCACTCTCTGCTCTCACTAAAGTAGCTGGGAGCTCTACTGATGCTTTGTTGGGGGGCCCTGGGCCCACATCACCCATGAATGGTCGCCCTGATGACAGCTTTACAGAGCGCACAGAGGACATGGGAGGATGTATTCCGCGCTAGCCAGCTGAGAGGGGTGGGGCCGGGAGCTCCACTGACGCTCTGACCCCGCCCACGTGCAGCCTGTGTATTGGGAATAGAGCGCCTGTAGTGAGAGCCAGTGTTCAGAGTGGGAGTGTCATTGGAGCTCCCGCCCCCGCCCCCAGACCTCTGTATTCACCAGCCAGTATAGGGGGGGCGGGGCCGGAAGCTCCACTGACACTCCCACTCCGATCACTGGCTCTCACTACAGAAGCTCTTTTCCGAGTACACAAGCTGCACGTGGGCGGGGTCAGAGCATCAGTGGAGCTCCCGGCCCCGCCCCCTCTCAGCTGGCTAGCGAGGAATACATTCTCCCGTGTCCTCTGTGCGCTCTGCAAAGCTGTGATCGGGGCCCCAATTCACGGCTAGCGCGGGCCCCCCAACAAAGATTGGGCCCAGGGCGAGTGCCCCGTTTGCCCTGCGCTAAAGACGGCCCTGTATACAAGAGAACTTTCCTAAGCTGTGCCAAAAAGGAGAAATATGAGACATCATCGCAGAGGTTATGAGGAATGAATATTGATTGTGAAGTGTTGATATTCAGAACACCTCCTGATTGGACGGTCTCTAGAGCCGGATGACCAACCAGTGGATTGAATGAAAACACGGACAGATCTCCACATCCACACAAGCAATGCTGATGTCGGGATCTTTCCCGCTGACATATTGGGCTTTATTTACTAAAGGCAAATCTACTCGGCACTACAAGTGCACTTGGAAGTTCAGTCGCTGGAGATCTAAGGGGAAGATCTGAAATGAGGGGAAGCTCTGCTGATTTTATCATCCAATCATATACAAGCAAAAATGCTGTTTTTTATTTTCCTTGCATGTCCCTCTCAGATCTACAGTGATTGCACTTCCAAGTGTATTTGTAGTGCAAAGTGAAATTGCCTTTAGTAAATAACCCCCCCTGTATCCTGACAGGGGGCTCTCCCAATCAGAATACAGTAAATAGCACTCACAGCCATTGGTGGAAAGTGCTGATCGAATGTTGGATTTCCAGCATGGCCATTCAATAGAAGGCGGTTGTTAGAGCAGCTTGTGTTGGACAGAAAGCAGAACACACAGACTGAAATGTGACCACTTCCTGAGGAACCCCACAGATTTTGGTTCACATGTTCAGTTCTTTAACCCCTTGTTTACCGGACACTTTCCCCTTCTTCCTGAACAGGCCAATGTTCATCTTTCAGCGCTGTCACACTTTGAATGACAATTACACGGTCATGCTACACTGTACACACATGACATTTCTATCATTTTTTTTCACACAAATAGAGCTTTTATTTGGTGATATTTAAGCACCACTGCGTTTTTTTATTTTTTGCTTAAGAAACAAAAAAACCTGAAAATTTTGAAAGAATTTTTTTTTCATAGTTTGTTATAAAATTTAGGAAACCAGAATTTTTTCTCCTTCATTGATGTGCGCTGATGAGACAGCACTGATGGGCACTAATAGGTGGCACTGATGGGCACTGATAAGGTGGCACTGATGGGGTGGCACTGATGGGCACTGATAAGGTGACACTGATAAGGTGGCACTGATGGGCACTGATAAGGTGGCCCTGAATGGCATGGATCAGGTGGCACTGATAATGTGGCACTGATAATGTGGCACTGATGAGGTGGCACTGATGAGGTGGCACTGATAAGGTGGCACTGATGGGCACTGATAAGGTGGCACTGATGAGGTGGCACTGGTGAGGTGGCACTGATAAGGTGGCACTGATAAGGTGGCCCTGATTGGCATGGATAAGGTGGCACTGATGAGGTGGCACTGATGGGCAGTGATAAGGTGGCACTGATGAGATGGCACTGATAGGTGGAACTTATAAGCAGCAATGATAAGGTGGCACTGATGGGCAGTGATAAGGTGGCACTGATGAGGTGGCACTGATTGGCACTGAAGGACCCTGAGAGGTGGCACTTATGGGCAGCACTGATAGGTGGCACTTATAAGCAGCGCTGATAAGGTGGCACTGATGGGCACTGATAGGTGGCACTGGTGGGCACTGATTAGCAGCACTGGTGGGCAGATGTTGGGACCGATGTCCTTGTAACAGAAGCCATTTACCGGCTTTCTTCGTTTCTCCTCACACTGTCAGCATGAGGAGAAAAAAAATCTGATAACCGGCTTCTGTTTACATCCATGATCTGTTATCATTGGCTGACAGCTGATCACACGGTAAAGGGTTTCTGTGATTGGCCCTTTACTCTGATCTGTGGTCAGCTGAGTCTGAAGGACTTGACCATCACAGAGTACACGGGGTGCATGAGCAGAGCGATCAGGGGGGACGTCTATGGACCCCCTTCCAGCACTGGAAGCCTGCGCTGTAGATGTCTTTCAGTGGAAAGTGGTTAAACCCCTCCCCTCCTCCGATTTATAGTAACATGTATTTCAATCTACTGAAAATAATTTCTATTAATATCAGATGATTAAATCCCATCTCTGGTGATAAGAGAAATGTTTCCTCGTAGTGGGATCGCCCCGCACTGCAAGGGAGTAAATGTTTATTTAGGTCAAGGGGGGCAAAAAAGATCAGTTTTCCTTCTCCAACCCTCTGCTACCCCAACAGATAGAACTCTCTTCTACTCCCCTACACTTCATCAATGGACTGTCCCTCAGTGTCCTCACATCCAATACAAGGCTATGGGACCTGCATTGGACATGATGATGTCAGAGGACCTGAGACTACCAGAACATCGGGGGGAATAGGTTGCAGGGACGGGTTTTACAGCCTGAAGGGAGATTGCAGGAGCGGAGGATGAAGTAAGTAAATCTGCTTTTTGTGACCCCCAAAGACCCTAAATGAGCATTTAACCCTTACAGTGCGGGGGGGGGGGAGCAGACCCCCCACAATGAATCCTTTTCCCTTCTCCCATCTGTCAGGATAATGCTCCAGGTTCAATTCACAGAGAATTACCACCGAGTTCCAGACACCCACCGCCGAGTTCCAGACACCCACCGCCGAGTTCCAGACACCCACCGCTGAGTTCCAGACACCCACCGCCAGGGCTGGACTGGGACAAAAATGTGGCCCTGGACTTCATCCAGACCGGCCCAGAGCACAACACATCAGGGTATGGTACATCAGGGCACAGCACACCAGGCCACATCTGGGTACAGGGCACAACACATCAGGGTACAGAGCCCAGCACATCAGCGTATAGGGCACATCTGGGCACAACAAATCAGGGTACAGAGCCCAGCACATCAGCGTACAGGGCACAGCACATCAGGACACAGCACATCAGGGTACAAGACATCGGGGTACAGCACATCAGGTTACAGCACATCAGGGTACAGCACATCAGGGCACATGACCTCAGGGTACAGGACATCAGGGTACAGCACATCAGGGCACAGCACATCAGGGCACAGGACATCAGGGTACAGCACATCAGGGTACAGCACATCAGGGCACAGGACATCAGGGCACAGGACATCAGGGTACAGCACATCAGGGTACAGCACATCAGGGTACAGCACATCAGGGCACAGGACATCAGGGTACAGCACATCAGGGCACAGCACATCAGGGCACAGGACATCAGGGTACAGGACATCAGGGTACAGGACATCAGGGCACAGGACATCAGGGCACAGGACATCAGGGTACAGAGCCCAGCACATCAGCGTACAGGGCACAGCACATCAGGGCACGTCAGGGCACGGTACATCAGGGTACAGGACACAGCACATCAGGGCACATCACATCAGGGTACAGGGCACAGCACATCAAGGTATAGCACATCAGGACACAGCACATCAGGGTACAGGACATCAGGGCAATTGACATTAAGGCACAGGACATCAGGGCACAGCACATCGGGGTACATCAGGGCACGGGGCACCGGGCCACAAGGCACATCAGGTCACAGGGCACATCAGGGCATAGGAGATCGGGGCACAGCACATCAGGGCATGGGGCACATCAGGGCACATAGCACATCAGGGCACATCAGGGCATATAGCACATTAGGGCATATAGCACATCAGGGCACATAGCACATCAGGGCACAGGGCACATCAGGGCACATTATGGGGCACATCAGGGCATGGGGCACATCAGGGCACATAGCACATCAGGGCACATAGCACATCAGGGCATGGGGCACATCAGGGCACATTATGGCACATCGGGGGACATGGCACATTATAGGCCACATTATGGGGCACATCATGGCATATAGCACATCAGGGCACGGGGCACGTCAGGGCACATAGCACATCAAGGCACATAGCACATCAGGGCACAGGGCACATCAGGACACATTATGGCACATCAGGGCACAGGGCACATCAGGGCACATTATAGGGCACATCGGGGCACATAGTACATCAGGGCACGTCAGGGCACGGGGCACATCAGGGCACATTATGGCACATCAGGGCACATGCCACATTATGGGGCACATCAGGGCACATCAGGGCACATAGCACATCAGGGCATGGCTCACATCAGGGCACATAGCACATCAGGGCACGGGGCACAGGACATCGGGCCACAAGGCACATCAGGTCACGGGGCACATCAGGGCATAGGACATCTGGGCACAGCACATCAGGGCACATCAGGGCATATAGCACATCAGGGCACATAGCACATCAGGGCACGGGGCACATCAGGGCACATCAGGGCACATGGCACATTATGGGTCACATCGGGGCACATAGTACATCAGGGTATATAGCACATCAGGGCACAGGGCACGTCAGGACACATAGCACATCAGGGCACGGGGCACATCAGGACACGGAGCACATCAGGGCACATTATGGCACATCAGGGCACATGGCACATTATGGGGCACATCAGGGCACATTATGGGGCACATCGGGGCACATAGCACATCAGGGCACATAGCACATGGCACATCAGGGCATGGGGCACATCAGGCCACATGGCACATTAGGGCACAGGGCACATAGCACATCAGGGCATGGGGCACATCGGGGCACATCAGGTGGCACATGATCAGGGCATATGATGGGGCACATTATAGGGCACATCAGGGGGCACATGATCAGGGCACATGATGGGGGACATTATAGGGCACATCATCAGGGCACATGATGGGGCACATCAGGATTTTATTAGCTAGTATGCAGAGTAGCACAGGAAGCATGTGTAGTAGTAAGTTCTCTCTCTCATGTCACGCGCGGCTGCTCCCCGGTGGCCCCTCCTCTCTTCTTGTCTATCCCAGATGATCTTACAAGCCAATGGGGATAGACGAGAAGAGAGGAGGGGCCGTCGGGGAGCAGCCACGCGTGACATGAGAGAGAACTTTCTACACACGCTTCCTGCGCTACTCTGCATACTGGCTAATCTCGATCTACCCATCAGGCGACAGCTGTCGGCGGTTGACGGGTAGATCGCTGCGCACCTCAGATGCGACTGAAACCGGCAACACTGAGCCATCGGCCCACCGGGAATCTCCCGGTAGTCCCGATGGCCAGTCCATCCCTGCCCACCGCCGAGTTCCAGACACCCACTGCCAAGTTCCCAACACCCACTGCGAAGTTCCCGACACCCACCGCCAAGCTCCAGACACCCACCGCCGAGTTCCACCTGCCTCCGAGTTCCAAACATCCACCGCCGACTTCCAGACACCCACCGCCGAGTTCCAAACACCCACTGCCGAGTTCCCAACACCCACCGCCGAGTTCCAGACACCCACCGCCGAGTTCCAGACACCCGCCGCCAAGTTCCAGACACCCACCGCCGAGTTCCAGACACCCACTGCCAAGTTCCAAACACTTACCGCCGAGTTCCAGACACCCACCACCGAGTTCCAGACACCCACCTCTGAGTACCAGACACCCACCTCCGAGTTTCAGACACCCACCGTTGAGTTCCAGACACCCACCGCTGAGTTCCAGACACCCACCTCCGAGCTTCAGACACCCACCGCCAAGTTCCAAACACTCACCGCCGAGTTCCAGACACTCACCGCTGAGTTCCCGACACCCACCGCCGAGTTTCAGACACCCACCGCTGAGTTCCAGACACCCACCTCCGAGTTCCAGACACCCACCTCCGAGTTCCAGACACCCACCGCCGAGTTCCAGACACCCACCTCCGAGTTCCAGACACCCACCTCCGAGTTCCAGACACCCACCTGCGAGTTCCAGACACCCACCTCTGAGTTCCAGACACCCACCGCCCAGTTCCCGACACCCACTGCCGAGTTCCCGACACCCACCGCCGAGTTCCAGACACCCACCTCCGAGTTCCAGACACCCACCGCCGAGTTCCAGACACCCACCGCCGAGTTCCAGACACCCACCGCCGAGTTCCAGACACCCACCGCCGAGTTCCAGACACCCACCACCCAGTTCCAAACACTCACCGCCGAGTTCCCGACACCCACCGCTGAGTTCCAGACGCCCACCGCCGAGTTCCAAACACTCACCGCCAAGTTCCAGACACTCACCGCCGAGTTCCAGACACCCACCTCCGGGATCCAGTCACCCACCGCCGAGCTCCATACACCCACCGCCGAGTTCCCGACACCCAATGCCGAGTTCCCGACACCCAATGCCGAGTTCCCGACACCCACCGCCGAGTTACCGACACCCACCACCGAGTTAACGACACCCACCGCCGAGTTCCTGATACCCACCACCGAGTTCCCGACACGCACCGCCAAGCTCCAGACAACCACCTAAGTTCCAGGCACCCACCGCCAAGTTCCAGACACCCACCCCTGAGCTCTCCCTCTCCTCTCTATGGGGCCGGCATCACAAGTGTGGGCACCCGGCTCTGACAGCTTGCACCGCGCATGTGCCAGTCATGCTGCACCTCCTTAAAGGGGTTGTAAAGGTATACATTTTTTCACCTTAATGCATTCTATGCATTAAGGTGAAAAAACTTTTGACAATACCGCCGCCCCCAGCCCCCCCGTTTTACTTACCTGACACCTCGAAACTCAGCCGCTCGCTCCCGACCTCCATTTCGCCCCTTAGCCTGGTCGCTGATTGGCTATAGTGGATGGATTGAAAGCAGCCCAGCCATTGGCTAGCGCTGCTGTCAATCACATCCAATGATGCGGCGCGCCGGGGGCGGGGCCGAGTGATACAGCGAGCGGCTGTATCACGGGAGCGCGGCCACAATAACTAACCACCATGCGAGGGAGCTCGCATTAAGGTGCTTAGTTCTTGCGGGGAGGAGCTGAAACAGCCGCCGAGGGACCCCAGAAGACCAGGTTCGGGGCCACTGTGTGCAGAACGAGCTGCACAGTGAAGCTAAGTATAACATGTTTGTTATTTAAAAAAAAAAAAATTACCTTTACAACCCCTTTAATGGCCGGGCAATCTTCTGGGACCTGTGACATGCCCCAGAAGATTGCAGGGAGGGAGAGGAGGAGTCACCTAGGCGGCCTGAGTGGAAGTGGGAGCAGGTATCTGTCAACACAAGGTACCTGCACCCCCCAAAATTACATGCCAAATGTGGGCTAGTAGTGGGGGAGGAATGCTTAAAGTGGAACTTCCCCATTTGGGTGGAGCACAGCTTTAACTATACAAATCTTTATTTGTGTCATGTGACTGTAATTATCAAATCTCAGACCGGCATGTTTTAATTAACCTTCTCACTGCCAGAGCAGTTTTTGTGGTTTTTGGACACATGTTTAAAAATCATTTTAGGCCTGAAGATTACACAAAACCCCCAAATATTATATATTTTCTGAAAGCAGACGCATTAGAGACTAAAATAGTGGTGATTCCAATTTTGTATGTCGCACGTCATCAACGCAAAGGTTAAACATTTCAGTAAATAACACACTAAAGTAAATTTTAGGGCAAACAAATGCAATAAACTACCCAAATTTTTGGTAAAATATAAAAGACGAGGTTGTACTGAGTGAATAGATACCGAACATGTCAGACCTTAAATTTGTGTGCGAAATGCCATCGAACTTCAGTACCCTATATTTTCTATAGGTGAAGCTGAAAAAGCCCCCTATAGATCATCAGTTTAGTGTTACGGAGGAGGTCTTGTGTTAGAATTATTGCTCTCACTCCGGCGTGCGCGGCGATATGTAACATGTGTATCGTGATCAACATTTTCATGCATAAGCACCCCAGACGAATGCGCTTACATTCATATATGTAGGGGAGGCAGCAAAATTTGTGGGGGGATTTTATATGCTTGGGTATAACTTTATTTTTTTGCAAAAAAAACCCCACAGTTTTTGACTTAACTTTTTTTCATCACATTGGATAAAAAGTCCCCTAGGTGCTGATTTTTAGGTGACAGGTTCTCTTTATTGAGACATGCGGGGTCTAAAAGTCCCCCAATGTCTCCTCTGGGCTCCTCTGAATGTTTTGTGATGGAGATCACATTACTTACCGGCTGAGCTAGCCGGGGACACCGAGAGGCTGACCCGGAAGTGACATCATAGACGTCACTTCCTGGGTCAGGACAAGAAGGGGAGGAGAGTGGGCGTGTTTACGCTCTTCTCCTTCCCCTCCACCTGCCATGTAGCTCCCGGGCCCACAAATGGGCAAGCAGAGGCCAGAAACCATAGCAGGGCACGGTGATGCGGGGGGTGGCGCCATTATCAGGGGGTTGTGCGAGCGATCGGGCGGGAGCGCCGCCACTCGAATGCTTTCACCTGACAGGCAGGAGGCTGCTGTCAGTTTTACACACAATCCTGATATCTGCAGCCACCATATTGTGTGTTATACCCCCCGCCGTCAGGTCCGTACCCCCTACACACCTGGCAGCCAAAGGGTTAAACAAAGATCCTTATTCCAATGTGAATGGAGCCATGTGTCTGTTATATTGGGTGACAGCGGGCTCCATTCACAAAGTGGGATCTACTGCTTTAACCACTTGACCTTCAGAAGGTTTTACCCCCCATTCCATTTTTTTTGCAATACGGTACTGCATTACTTTAACTGACAATTGCGCGGTCATGCGACCCTGTACCCAAATAACATTTTTGCCTTTTTTTCTCACATATAGAGCTTTCTTTTGGTGGTATTTGATCACCACTGGTGGTATTTGATCGCTGTTTTTATTTTTTTTGCGCTATAGACAAAAAAAGACCGACAATTTTGAAAAAAAAAAATAAAGTTTTTACTTTCTGCTAAAAACATTCCAATAAAAAAAATCAAATTTCATGTTTTTGGTAAAAAATGACCCAATAAGCATATATTGATTGGTTTGCATAAAAGGTATAGCGTCTACAAACTATGGTGTGTGTATATATATAAAGAAATATGGTGCTGCGCGCTCACCCAGGGCCCGTCACCCTTCACTGAAAAACCTTCCAAATAGTCCGCAGTTTATATCCAAAACCATAAGACCCGG
The DNA here is from genome assembly GCF_042186555.1 of Aquarana catesbeiana. NCBI lineage: Eukaryota > Metazoa > Chordata > Amphibia > Anura > Ranidae > Aquarana > Aquarana catesbeiana. The sequence continues at coordinate 227,199,871 of NC_133336.1, forward strand.
TTCACACAGGGGCAACATGACTTGCAGGTCGCCTCAGCAAGGCGACCTGCAAACTACTTCCGCGGCGACTTGCAAAACGACTTCTGTATAGAAGTCTATGCAAGTCGCCCCAAGTCGCCCCCAAAGTCGTACAGGAACCTTTTTCTAAGTCGGAGCGACGGATTAGAACGGTTCCATTGTACAGAACGGGAGGCGACTTGTCAGGCGACTAGGTCGCCTGACAAGTCGTCCCTGTGTGAATGGGCTCTTAGAAAAAAAAAAAGGTGCAAGTGTTGAGGGCTCTTCACCCTTAGAAACTATGTGCTCCTCCACCAGATAAAATGTTCTCTCTCCGTGCGAGTGACTCACATCCTTCACTCTAATAATTCATCTTTTCCCTTTTATAAGAATAGAACTTTTATCTCGGGGTGATCGGAGTTCTTCAGACTTGGTAGATGTAAAGGAGATTGTACAATCAGATTGTAACGTGTGTGGAGAGATTTATAGATATATAAAAATTTTATATAATAATAAAATAATAATAATAAAATTTTGCGGCGCCGCACTGATTCGCAAAAGTAGTTCCTGCACTACTTTTGCCGATCTCAGGTATGACTTCAATAGACATTTGTGAATGAAGCCACATGGATGTCTATCAAGTAGCACCTGAAATCGCACTGACCTTGCTACTTTGAAATAACATTACATCAAGTAAAGTAGCGCGATTTCAAAGTAGCACCAATGTGAACCACGGTGGAAACAGATCAGTGAAAGTCTATTGTCCCCCTTCACACACACACTGCGAGATTGGAGCTTTATTTTATTTCCTGGAGTCGGCTGTATTGTGGCCCCACTTCCTTTTCTGTTATTCCTCAAATTCATGAATATGTTGGGAATATACTGGGAGTTTTCAGGTGCTACAGAGATATATGTATATATATATATATATATATATATATATATATATAGAATGATTTTGTGAAATGCCTCTACTGTATGTGACTCCTGAGAAGTCCCCATTATATTCCTAACATTCAGGAATTTCACTTTCACCAGACCTGTCCTGCTACAGGAAAAGTTTACAGCACAGGTTTGTACAGAGTGGGAGGCAGAACAATTGGGACTCACAGGAGAAGAATGTCGTCTGTCATCCATCCTGTTATGTAACCTTGGGGAGAACTCCCGGGAATGTTTCGTCCTACTTGCTCTGTCCTCCCTGGGGAGGGGCCTGAGTGCTGACAGGAACACAAGACAGGCAGAGATCAACTTTCTCCTTTCTGGACATCCCTCTAATGCTCACAAGCCCCTCCTCCTTATCCATAGACCCGAGGTGGTGTGTTATCTGAGTAGTGACATGTCCAGGCTCCTGGGGTGACACTCTCCTCCTCTTCACTCTCAGCCCTGTGACAGCTCAGTGTCCAGTCTGCACCAGTTGTCAGTGCTGTGCTGACAGTTCACATCCTCCCTCCAGCTCCTCTCCTCTCTCCGCACCAAAAATTCAGAGCTTCTCCAGAGCCAATGAGAGAGGAGGGGTGTGGATTGAAAGCAGAGGAGCCAACCAGGATCAGAAGATTTCACTGCAGTGAACAGCCTGACACCGCCCCCGCCCTGTACACTCACTGAGGATCTTCCCTGCCTGTGTTGTGCTGAGAAAGGTCCCCCGTCGAATAATGCCTGACCTGTACTGCGGGGGCGCAGTGCTTGCTCAGTACGGAGCTCAACAGAGCCGCCAAAAATCTCCGAACATGAACATCTGTTGATCAGCTGTACACGGTGCCTGCGCAATCAAGATGACATTGTGCCATACGCTATAAAGGAAAACGTTATAATTAAAGCGCTTAACTAAGTAAAACAATCTGGTGCACAGCCCTCCATAAATAAATGAGATGAATTGATTCAATATATGAACCAACACACCATAATCATGCATGAAATCGCAGGAGAAAATGCATGAAAAGATGTGAAAAAAACAGTATGTGAAAAAACACATTTGTGCTATGTGTATAAATCTACTTATATGGGCTCAATGTGATTTGCCATTGAGGACGTACATACATAAATTAGCACGTGATAGCATGTGATTCAAATAATAATAATTCAGGTGTTAAACCATGCACATACCATAAAACAATATACATAAACTTATCCGTCTATATGTATTGATGCTCATGAGCTAATATTCTTATGGACAATTCATAGTGATAGGATATATTGAGGAGTTGCTGCCAATATTAAAATTAGAAAATGTTCTTAAACACAAAATCTAATATTTAACCCAATAGTTCATTAGTTGGATCAAAAAGTGGGGGTTAAATGTAATGTTCGTTCATCGGTGCCTTCAGAGTAACATTTCCCAAGTATTTCCCATTGTGCCACACGATGCCACACGATCCCGATGCTCGTGCAACTCATGATGCTCTGCCCTCATGATGGGCAGAGCTCATACGATGGGGGTGGAATTCTCAAAGGGGAGGATGTATTATTGAGAAATGTGTAAGGGGTGGATGCCTACAGAAGAGGCAGTATTTTACATTGATGGGCAGAGCTGATAAGGGCGGGTAGTTCAAAGTTGATGGGTGGGTTATATACATAACACAAGCCGTTTCAATACTTTCCAGAGTACATTTTTATTATGCTTAGCTCTGCCCTTCATGCGGCCTCTTCTGTATACATCCGACCCTTGCAGAGTTGCATGAGCATCGGGAGCGTGCGGCACAGTGTAGTCTTAGAGCCCTTTCACACCGGGCCGCCCATAGCGTCGGCGGTAAAACGCCGCTATTTTTAGCGACGTTTTACCGTCGGATTAGCGGCGTATTTCGGCCGCTAGCGGGGCGCTTTTACCCCCGCTAGCGGGTGAGAAAGGGTTAAAACCACCCGCAATGCGCCGCAATGCACGGCAATAGCGGCGTTTTGCCAGCGATATCCCAGCGCTGTCCCATTGATTTCAATGGGGAGCAGCGGGGGAGCAGCGGGGGAGCAGCGGGGGAGCAGCGGGGGAGCAGCGGTGGAGGAGCCGTAAACACACGCCCTCGGGCTTTCACACTGGAGACAATGCTGCAGCTGTTTGAGGGCGGATTGCAGGCGCTATTTTTAATGCTTTAGCGCCTGCAAAACGCCGTCGGTGTGAAAGGGGTCTTAATTGCGCAGGCGCCGTGTACAGCTGAAGTTCATGTTCGGAGACTTTCAGCGGCTCCTTTGTCCTCCAAACTGCGCAAGCGCTGCGCCTGCGCAGTACAGGGCGGGCATTATCTGACGGGGGACCTTTTTCATCAGAACACCGGGAGACTTGAGATTATTATTATTATTATACAGGATTTATATAGCGCCAACAGTTTACGCAGCGTCTGTAAAAGGTACAACTGTTTACAGTTCTACAAATATCCAAAACCCGCCCTTCCAAATACTGTACAAGCACTTATGGAGTAGGAGAAATATATATAAAATCCCTGAAATTAGTCAAAGATCGTAGCCAATAAAGTCTGAAGCTGCTGCCAGTCAACCCGCTACACAGCAGGTACAAATGTCCATTATAATTTGCAATTTTCTGATTATTCCAAACTATCGAAGAGGGACTGTGTTACCCATGGCAACCAGCCGCGCCCTGCCTGGCATCTTCTGATCTGCTCTACAAATGACAGCTGTTACAGCGATCGGAAATGTTGATTAGCATGAGATCCATCCCCTGATCTGTAATTATGAGATGAAATCCATTCAGAGTGAATATCCATGATTGGTGTTGATGATTATTTCCCAGCATTGTCTGGTAAGAGTTTAATCACAAGGGGGTTTATCCATCCCCCTTCATCTCATGTGTGGAGGTGTTGGTGGAAGGTCCTCACTGCAAATGTGTTCAACCAGATTTATTTTACATCTGGCTAGACTTTCACTATATATATATAGATTTGGAATAATCCTAAAATTGCAAATTATAACGAACTTTTTTGCACATATTTATATGATAGAGAACATCTGTGTAATGGAAATTTGTAAGTTCTGTATATAATTTTATTGTATTTTGTATGTATTGCACACGGCCCTCACTGTGCAACAGCACTAATAATGTTTTCAGTAAATGTTTACATTCTTTCGAGTCCTGATTAGAATTAGCCTGCCTATGTAACGCCCCTTGTTACCATAAACGTACAATTGTAATATTAATGTGATACCTACGTAATCATGTGCATAAAAACCTTCAATTGCGTCATAATAAAGCAGAACAGTAATTTGGAAAGATGCTGAGCGTATCTTTTGTGTCTGTTCCCTACTGCAGTAGATATTATTAATTTGGAACCACTAATCAATATGAGGATAGGAGTTGCCTATCATCAATTTAACCGAGTCATGCATGGCGAGCTTTGCCTTAGGAGGGGATTCCAGGTGACCCTGAGTATCCGAAACGAGGAGCTTGAGACGATCCGGGAATTTCTGATAATCAGCCGGCTGAGGTAAGCCTTTTGCTTACATTTGAGTTATCAGACTTCCTTGATCGGTAAGGCATTTTCGGGACAAAGGGTACCTATTTTACTCCCCTTAATCGAACTGTATTGATTGGTGGTTATATGTTATGTTGTCCCTGTCTATTGTCCATCGGAGTGTTATAGATAAGAAAGGGAAGAATAGTGCTGTTTACAGGTATATGTAGTAAATCTGCTAGATAAAGTAGTTTAGAGGCAAGAGGGTATAGGCACAAGTAGAGAAGAGAGAAGACTGGCCAGTCATTATGGGCATTGAATTAAGTAAGGGAATGAAGGGTAAGAGACCCTCAAAAATGCCCAGCGCAAGAGGAGCGCTATATATGAACCGAAGGTGTGGTTCCGCCTATACTGAGCCCCTAGATTAATGGTTAGAGTGGACATGGATCCACAATGGGTAACTGGGTTACCAAAGATCCACAGGGACTAAGAATCATGCAGAGTAAACAGCTAGAGAAACAGCTATCAATGTGACCAGGATGGATCAAGGGTGACATTAACACTAGACAGAAAGAGACATTTTTATGTTAAGTTGTGGGATGAATTTGGGATCAGGCACTACAACTAGTAAAAGTCAGAAACAGAGAAATGAGAGGTAAAACAGAATACTTTATATGTTGTCAGAGAGGGAAGATGGGATGAGCACTGTGGCTCCCCATCTGATCATAGAATCATAGAAGCTAGATATAAACGTTATTTAAACAAAATAAGGAAAGCAGAATTTAGGCAGGGAAATATTAAAGAGTTAAAAGAAAGTGAGAGAATGATATGCATGTGTTGTGTACAAATGGGAAAATGTAAGCGATTTTAGAGAGATATTGGTGTATCTGTGTGCGAATGCTGGGACCTTTAGTTCTATTGCTTGTGTGTGTCATGTACGCAGATGTGACCCCCTCCTTTGCGCTCTCATGAAAGAAATGTGGCTGGGATGAGAGGTCAGTGATAAGCTGGAAGGACACCATTGCCAATTTCTGTTTTTTAGACAAAACATTTATAACAAAATGTGCTGGGTTAACGAATCTAATGGTAAACAATGTGATCACAATTATTTTGAATCTGTTTTCCAAACATGGTAAAATGAAGGTTACATTTAACCGTGTATTGCACATTGAATATCCTTTGATAGCGGAAACAGTGCATTTAAAAAAGGGAAATTAAGTAAAATTAAGTAATAATGAGTATTAATTTCTAATATGAGTTTAACAATTATATAGATATAATGAAACTGGTTTAGACAACCTTTGGTTGGAAATGAAATCCAGGTTGTTGGGGAAATATGTAAAAATGGGATTAGTTTAGATTAAGATAACAATTTTGTAATTTTACATTTATTCAATAAGCCCTTATTGAGAGAAAAAAAGATTAAGATGAGGTTGTTATTTTGAATAAAGCTGCCATAATATTTAACAAAGCCAAGATGGATGGGATACATAAGAAGTTTTTCTACAAAAATGATATTGTAAGGTTTTTGATGAAAACTTGATGTGCGGTCCATGATGTAAGAGTAATAATAAATAAAATTTAAATATAACAGACCCATCACATCAAGTCCACACACCCTGTTAGGATAGATGCCACCTGCAGCCAGTTGTTTTATAGTTTTTGATGCTTTCTGGTCCATCATACAGATTGCTGGTCCTTTTGTTTTTATTTATTTTTATTTTTGAAATCCAAAGCAGAATGTGTGGATTGTGAAATGACGTGCCCCTTTTTCTTGTAAGTACAGTGGTATAAGCAGAATAGTTTTGGATTTATGGACATCTCTGCATGACCGCAGGGTATTGTTATCATTTATTATAATATTGCCAGGAAAAAGTTGTCTTTTGAAACATGAAACTGGAGTTCTTACACAAATAGTGTGATAGAAAACAAGACATTGTAATATATTTATGGAAGCTGGACCCAGTAATGAAGGGTTCATCCCGATATATCAGAGCTGTAGCTTTTATGCAAAGGTGCTATTAGACAAAGTTAGATATTGTTTTGGTCAATGGTCCGACATTCTGTGCAGCAAATTTACAGCTAACTAAATGTTTGTCTAATGAAAGGTTTAAAATATGAGTTTGTTTATGTACAAATCTAACAATGAAAAATGCGTACATTTATTCAAAAGAAAGGAAAAGACGCATGTGTTAAATTGATGTAGGAATCAGCTGCTGTGAGCCCAGTGCAGGACACACTCCCTGAAGACCCAGATATTACATTTTTTGTAGATTTGAGTATGCAGTTTATCACCCAGAAGGATACTCTGTATTCAAAGTCATTGGATCCTTTTTACCCAGCTCAAGAAGCAGAGCTCCATGTTTTAGTAAAGCCTGTGAGCTATAAAAAGAGTGTATATTTATATAGATAGTCAAGATATAGAGAGCTTTTGGTTCCATTTGAAGGGCCAGAAGTTTGTTTTTACTTCGGCAGGTAAACCAATCAAGCATGCCAAGTTAATTTGATCGGCTGTTTTCAGCCTTCCAGGTTCTTGCTGAGGTAGCCATATTAACTTTCACACATGGAAGCAGACCAGGTGACTAAGGATGCTGCATTTACAGCCTCGGACACTTGATGGGTCTGTGCAACTCACAGATTCCACCCTAGTTCTGGCCCAGTATAGCTGGGATTAATAATTCAACTTTAAGGACCCCAGAACGAGAAGAACAAGTGGTCCACAGGGGGCAACTTCTTATGAAACAGGACTTTGGAAAAGGTGATCATTTATGTCTGCCAGCCACTCTTTTCCCTTCAGCTTAACACATGGACTGTGTCATCAGTCACAAGCAGTTATGGCTGCCTTAGTAAATGAGCATGGGATAGAGCCAGGGTTCACCACAGTTGTTTTTATAACATATCACTTCTTGTTTTACCTGTTACCAAAGGTGTTACCAAAAGCTCAACATCCCTTCCGGAGATTACAAAAAAGATATATCCAGATGCCCAAGTCAGGATCTTACGAGTATGCATTTTGTCTGTATGGACATGTTTTTTGGATGTCCAGTGGCAAATGCTACTGCAAAGGCCACAGTAAAAAGTGTTATCAGAAGTAGTTTGTAAATATAGAGTGCAGAAAGTACAGAGAGTAACAAAAGAAATAATTTTTATAGGAGAATCCTTACTAGAAGTTTTGAGGTTTTATTTTTACACCCCCCCTACTGTCTACAATGTAGCGGACAAAGTAAAGTAAGAAACTAGAAAACTTTTGCCTGAATGTTTTCTTATATTTTATCAAGCCCCTAAGGGGGATGTTGGACTCTCTCCCTATGGGATTTGGTTTGGGAGTGTGTTACTCACTTGCTTATATTTTGTCTCAGCAGCTGAAGTCCTCCATTCGGATCTCACGGAGAATACTGATGATCTTTTAAGGTTTTTTACAAACTCATTTATGTGTTTTCTCCCTAATTCCAGATCCTAAAAGTTTGGAAGGATCTAAAACTAAAGCCAGGTGACTTTTGGATTGTTAAGAGACATTTATATATAAGGAAATGTTTGGAGACTCAATACAGCATCTATTTCATGTACAGTTTTTGCAAAACTTGAAGGAAAAGTCACCTGGATCCACACCAGACACTGCAAAAATGACTAAATTAAAGAAATCTCTGTGTTTGATTTGTTTACCTCTTGTGATTACAGTCTAGGGTACTTTTTGATTCAATTACTTTAATTGTAAGGGATATATATATATTTGAAAAGTAGTTCAGCCATGTTGAAGTCATATTTGTCTTTTGTATGTCTTCCATTATATGTAGAATTGTCTGTGTTTACATATGCTGATAAGTCAGCATGTCCACAATTCAGCTAGAAGGCCATTCTGGCCACAGGAGTGTACAGCCAGTACTCTGTAAATATGTCTTATCAATCATTTGTTTTTCACAATGAAAAGTCATTTTGTAATGAAAAAGTTGCTCAGCTATTTTCTCCACAATGGAGTTTTTTTTTTTTTTTTGCCTCTTTGGCCAGGACTACCTCCACCTAAGCGTGTGGAGGTTCCAGGTTAAAGGTGATAGCAGGTATGGTTAGTGATCAAAATATTGATCAAAAGAGGGGAGACTGTAATGGAAATTTGTAAGTTCTGTATATAATTGTATTGTATTTTGTATGTATTGCACACTGCCCTCACTGTGCAACAGCACTAATAATGTTTTCAGTAAATGTTTACATTCTTTCGAGTCCTGATTAGAATTAGCCTGCCTATGTAACGCCCCTTGTTACCATAAACGTACAATTGTAATATTAATGTGATACCTACGTAATCATGTGCATAAAAACCTTCAATTGCATCATAATAAAGCAGAACAGTTATTTGGAAAGATGCTGAGCGTATCTTTTGTGTCTGTTCCCTACTGCAGTAGATATTATTAATTTGGAACCACTAATCAATATGAGGATAGGAGTTGCCTATCATCAATTTAACCGAGTCATCTGTAATAAGCATATTGTGTTCATTTATATGTAGCGCTGCCTTGTTTGTTTCATTTTATGTTTACAATTCTGCACATCACTTTTTACCCATATGGGCAACCTGTACAAGAATATGGGAAGTTTTTTGAAGGTGAACTAACCCTTCTCTTAGTAAAAAATATGTCTACACACCCCAAGGAGATATAGACATTAGCAGCACTAACCCTTCTCTTATTTGCTCCCTTTTGCTCTGTTAAATATACCAATGAAAGAGTCCGAACACACTTCCCATTCAAGATTGTCAAAGCTGTTCCTCCAGAGATAGTGGGAGTGATTTACTAAAGTAAAATAGACTGTGCACTCTGCAAAGTGCAATTGCGCCAGAGCTTAGTAAATGAGGAAAAGCCTCACTGACTTCCATCCTCCAATCATGTGCAAGCAAAAATGCTGTTTTTTTTTTAATTATCCTTGCATGTGATTGGGTATTCTTTGCAAAGTGACACCTTACCTCATTTACTAAGCTCTGGAGCTTTGCAAAGTGCTCAGTCTATTTGCCTTTAGTAAATCACCCCCCACAGTCTCCATCAGATTTGTAATGCTGTCTATGTCTCTGTTGTACATTTTCCCCCAACATCTCTGTGTGACAATGTTGCGCTGGGGCAGCAAGTAAGTGGAAATTATCCCAGCAAATTCTACAGAAACCCAACAGAGATTTTAAACTTTATTCACTCCTTCAAAAAAAGAAACAAATAATTGGTTGGTGTTACACTTTAAAGACGAAGTTCATCTTTCTCAAGTCGGGTTCCTCCCGAGGTTGTTAGGGGTTTCCTTAAGCCAGAGCCGATCCTAGAGTCACAGGCGCCTGGGTGCAGAAATATTTCTGGAGCCCCCACATAGACGTGGTCATTTTAGTAACTCCTCCCCTTTACAAATATTTCTATGGCAACGACTCAACCACAGAGATGCTCCACCACGAAGTCTTCATTACACTGGGATCCTTACAGGTACAATAAACAAAATACAGGAAGAGAAGCAAGAGTACTTTATTGGGACCTGGAGGGGGGCCTCTCTGATGGAGACAGAGAGCGCTTCTGTTAGAGAGTCTGTTAGAAAGAGCTCCCAGAAATACTACAGACATGATACAGGAGATGATCAGAGACTGCAGACATAGTACAGGAGATGGTCAGAGACCGCATACATGGTACAGGAGATGATCAGAGACTGCAGACATAGTAAAGGAGATGATCAGAGACTGCAGACATAGTACAGGAGATTGTCAGAGACTGCAGACATAGTACAGGAGATGGTCAGAGACTGCATACATGGTACAGGAGATGATCAGAGACTGCAGACATAGTACAGGAGATGATCAGAGACTGCAGACATAGTAAAGGAGATGATCAGAGACTGCAGACATAGTACAGGAGATTGTCAGAGACTGCAGACATAGTAAAGGAGATGATCAGAGACTGCAGACATAGTACTGGAGATTGTCAGAGACTGCAGACATAGTACAGGAAATGATCAGAGACTGCAGACATATTACAGGAGATGATCAGAGACTGCAGATATAGTACACGAGATGATCAGAGACTGCAGACATAGTACAGGAGATGATCAAAGACTGCAGACATAGTACAGGAGATGATCAGAGACTGCAGACATAGTACAGGAGATGATCAGAGACTGCAGACATAGTACAGGAGATGGTCAGAGACTGCAGACATAGTACACTAGATGATCAGAGACTGCAGACATAGTACACTAGATGATCAGAGACTGCAGACATAGTACACTAGATGATCAGAGACTGCAGGCATAGTACAGGAGATGATCAGAGACTGCAGACATAGTACAGGAGATGATCAGAGACTGTGGACATAATACAGGAGATGATCAGAGACTGCAGACATAGTACACTAGATGATCAGAGACTGCAGACATAGTACACTAGATGATCAGAGACTGCAGACATAGTACAGGAGATGATCAGAGACTGCAGACATAGTACAGGAGATGGTCAGAGACTGCAGACATAGTACACTAGATGATCAGAGACTGCAGACATAGTACACTAGATGATCAGAGACTGCAGACATAGTACAGGAGATGATCAGAGACTGCGGACATAGTACAGGAGATGATCAGAGACTGCAGACATAATACAGGAGATGATCAGAGACTGCAGACATAGTACACTAGATGATCAGAGACTGCAGACATAGTACACTAGATGATCAGAGACTGCAGACATAGTACACTAGATGATCAGAGACTGCAGACATAGTACAGGAGATGATCAGAGACTGCAGACATAGTACAGGAGATGGTCAGAGACCGCATACATGGTACAGGAGATGATCAGAGACTGCAGACATAGTAAAGGAGATGATCAGAGACTGCAGACATAGTACAGGAGATTGTCAGAGACTGCAGACATAGTAAAGGAGATGATCAGAGACTGCAGACATAGTACAGGAGATTGTCAGAGACTGCAGACATAGTACAGGAAATGATCAGAGACTGCAGACATATTACAGGAGATGATCAGAGACTGCAGATATAGTACACGAGATGATCAGAGACTGCAGACATAGTACAGGAGATGATCAAAGACTGCAGACATAGTACAGGAGATGATCAGAGACTGCAGACATAGTACAGGAGATGATCAGAGACTGCAGACATAGTACAGGAGATGGTCAGAGACTGCAGACATAGTACACTAGATGATCAGAGACTGCAGACATAGTACACTAGATGATCAGAGACTGCAGACATAGTACACTAGATGATCAGAGACTGCAGGCATAGTACAGGAGATGATCAGAGACTGCAGACATAGTACAGGAGATGATCAGAGACTGTGGACATAATACAGGAGATGATCAGAGACTGCAGACATAGTACACTAGATGATCAGAGACTGCAGACATAGTACACTAGATGATCAGAGACTGCAGGCATAGTACAGGAGATGATCAGAGACTGCAGACATAGTACAGGAGATGGTCAGAGACTGCAGACATAGTACACTAGATGATCAGAGACTGCAGACATAGTACACTAGATGATCAGAGACTGCAGACATAGTACAGGAGATGATCAGAGACTGCGGACATAGTACAGGAGATGATCAGAGACTGCGGACATAATACAGGAGATGATCAGAGACTGCAGACATAGTACACTAGATGATCAGAGACTGCAGACATAGTACACTAGATGATCAGAGACTGCAGACATAGTACACTAGATGATCAGAGACTGCAGACATAGTACAGGAGATGATCAGAGACTGCAGACATAGTACAGGAGATGATCAGAGACTGCAGACATAGTACAGGAGATGGTCAGAGACTGCAGACATAGTACAGGAGAGGGTCAGAGACTTCAGACATAGTACAGGAGATGGTCAGAGACTGCAGACATAATACAGGAGATGGTCAGAGACTTCAGACATAGTACAGGAGATGGTCAGAGACTGCAGACATAATACAGGAGATGGTCAGAGACTTCAGACATAGTACAGGAGATGGTCAGAGACTGCAGACATATTACAGGAGATGGTCAGAGACTTCAGACATAGTACAGGAGATGGTCCGAGACTGCAGACCAAGGATGAGCTCCAGTGTGTTCGCAAGCTGCACGTGCAGAGCCCGCCAGGAAGTCGGCACTGCACAGCGCTAATCGCAGGCAGTGACATATTTACCAATCTCTGCAGCCGCACATTGGGAAATGTCTCACTGCTTGTGATTAGCGCTGTGCAGTGCCGACTTCCTGGCGGGCTCTGCACGTGCAGCTTGCGAACACGCTGGAGCTCATCCTTACTGCAGACATAGTACAGGAGATGGTCCATTAGACCCCTTTCACACTGGAGGCGTTTTTCAGGCGCTTTAGTGTTAAAAATAGCGCCTGGAAAAAGCCTTATCTACCATACCAGTGTGAGAGCCCGAATGCTTTCACACTGGAGCAGAGCACTGGCATGACGTCCAAAAAATTCCTGCAAGTAGCTTCTTTGAGGCGCTTTAGAAGCGGTGTATACACCGTTCCTAAAGCGCCCTTGCCCATTGAAATCAATGGGCAGTGCCTGCAAAGCGCCTCCGCAGTTGCGCCTTTGAACCCTTTAGTCGGGGTTAAATGTACCTCTAAAGCGACGGTAAAGCGCCACTAAAAGTAGCAGCGCATTACCGCCGATGTCCCTGCACTGTCAGTGTGAAAGGGCTCTTAGTACATCTCCTTATACATCACATCTGTAGATGAACTACTGAGGTGCAAGAAGGGACAGGGCCTGTGTATTCTATGTAATCTATCATACCATAAAACATCTCCTAGCAGGGGCAGCCCAGAGCACATCTCAGCCCAGAGCAGGGGATGCCATTCCTACACACAGCACACTGACTCACCTCAGTTCTCTCTCCGTGCAGAGATAGAGATGGGAGGGGGAGGCATTCCAACTGGAGTTGGTAGAGACAGTGCGGGATCCCAGTGTGAGGAATTAATTCCCGCACATCAGCAGCCACTGACTAGAACCCTCATGTCAGGAAGAGGAGCGGCCCCTCCCCCAAGCACTGCCAGGCTGGACGGGCTGCCCTACGCTCACACTGGAGTCCTGGACGGACACTCACAAGGAGAGAAGGAGGGAGAGGAGAACTCCGGCTCTTCGGCGCCCCCACCTCTGCAGGCGCCTGGGTGCAAAGCACCCTTCGCACCCCGGGTAGGATCGGCCCTGCCTTAAGCAACGCGAGACTTCTGCCTCTCAGATGAGTAACAAATGATCACAATAGTCTTTTTTTATATTTCCTCTGTTTATTAACATTTTTTTTCATTACAATTACAAATCACGAAACAATCACACAAGATACAAAAATGCATTCAAAAACAATTTACAAAAATCCCCCTCCCAAAAAAAATGAACCCCCCTTCATGAGCCCCACATATTAATCCTATTACACACACCAATGTCTGTGTGTATACTCATTCCCATTATCCTTTAACCCCCTCTCGACCTCTCCCCTAATTATTACTCTATTTTATAATTGCAGTTTTAGTAAATCTCCCCCATTATTATTCTCTGATGTTCTTGAAAGTGTCCCTCTGGTATCCATCTGACAAACCTTCACATTGATGACCCCGATCTCCTAACAGCTCAACTTCCACACCTTAGTTAGAATTCTTCTCTATTCCTGACCCGCTACCATCTGTTCTAGTGATGTTCCCTTTATCAGACAGATGCAGCCACATGTGGAGTAAACAGCATTATAACTAATTGTCATGTAAAGGATCCTTAATGCCACCCATAGATTTCTTGGCCAGGCGTGGTGGACACTTCTCTGCAATGGGGGACACTGGGGAGAAGGCTCACCTCACAGGACTATGAGGTCATTCTTCTTACATAGGATAGTCAGCATAGGTGTATAGAAAAGGGGGGTGTTCAGTTTGATGGTTATTGTGAGAGATACTGATACAGGTTTGCAAGTTTACCTTAAAGAGGTTGTAAACCCTCCTGTTTTTTCACCTTAATGCATCCTATGCAAGAAGGTGAAAAAACTTCTGCCATTTACCGGCCTCCGTTTTACTCACCTGAGCCCTAGAAAGTCCCATGTTGAGGTCGTGCGCTTCCTCTGCACGGGGGGGGGGGGGGGGCCGAGACCTGCATTGGCCGCCCTAACCACCAAATGCTGGACTCGGGAGCGTGCCCACAAGGTGACCCCTCAGGAGAGCACTTCCCAGAGGGGTTTATCTAATCCAGAAAGGAGCCGAGAGAGCCGCCTGGGAACCCCGGAAGAGGATGTTTGTGGCCAATCTGTGCAAAAAGAACTGCACAGTGGAGGTAAGTATGACATGTTTGTTATTTAAAAAAAAATGTAACCTTTAGTATCACTTTAAGGCTCCATTCACACCGGACCGTGGGCAGAATCTCTGCAATTCCAAATCACTGCAAAATGCGGGACACGTTTGCAATGCCATTACTTCTAATGGAACCTCAATTGCACCGCGATTTTGCTGCAATTGCCGCTCTGTAAATTGTGCTGCAAATTGCAACATGTGACACTGTCCTCCAGAAGAGGTTCAGGTTTTTTTTTTTTTTATTGTAGTGCGGTTACCATGCGACAATCACGGCACAATTGGGATGCCATTAAGAAGTAATGGCTTTGCAAACATGCCCCCTGTTTTGCAGCAATTTGAAATCCACAATTCCACCCGCAATTTGGTGTGAATGGAGCCTAAAGCCTGGTACACACGATCAGATTTTCCGCGGACAAAGCGTAGGACTTTTCTCCGAAGGGCATTGGCCAGGAACTTGTCTTGCATACAAACGGCTAAGAATTGTCAGGCAACAAACATGAAACGACGTGGTTTTTTAGCTCTTTAGCGCCACCCTTTTTTGCAGCTTCTGATAATGTTGTGTTATGGTTGGCATTGCTTCTGAGCATGCGTGTTTATACTTTGGACTTTTGTCTGACGGACTTGTGTACACACGATCGGATGATCCGACAACACACATTTGTTGTCAGAAAATTTTAAAGCATGCTATCCAAAATTTGTTGGTGGAAAATCCGACAACAATTATCCGATGGAGCATACAAACGGTCGGATTTTTCGTCAAGAGCCTGTCATCACACAATATCCATCAGGAAATCCAATCGTGTGTAGGGCCTTAAGACTAGGAAAACCAAAACAATTTTGTTGATAATGAGGATACACGATTCTGATTTGTCCAGCATATAGTTCATCCTAAACATCTCATAATTAGGATATTTAGGGGTGTGTGTGTCAGACTGCGATTTGACACCAAAGTTCCTTTTGCATTTGAGCTGCACATTTATGGTCTACCAATGCTTGGCCTATTAACCAGTTCCCGCCCAGCCTATAACAATATAACAATTTAAAAAACAAATTAAGTGCAGCGCAAATGATATAGATAAAAGTCCATATATGAGGGAACACAATTCTTCTGTAGTAAAGATACTCCTTTTTAATATGAAAACACCTCAAAATCTTCTCCACTTATATGCATATAGAATGCTTACCAGATGGAAGGTCATAAAGGCATGAATTCCATAAATACTGGATAAACACAGCTCGGATCCTCTGGTTGTCCTCACTAATTCCCAGCAGATGTCTCTCCAATGCAGCAAATGGACAAATAGACTCCCAATGCAATATAGCAAAAAGGAAAAAAGGGGACACCTAAGAGCGGTCCGTATGATACAGCCGTAAAGCAATTTATTGTAAAAAGAAATTGGATGTGATCCACTTAAAAAGCGCGCTTGTATAGCGACGATCAAACGGTAAAAAACCACAGTATAAAGCAGAGTAAAAACATATTAAGAAGGAGTATCTTTACTACACAAGAATTGTGTTCCCTCATATATGGACTTTTATCTATATCATTTGCGCTGCACTTAATTTGTTTTTTAATATGATACATGGGCTTGGTGTTAACCCCTAGTGTTCAGCTTGCAATAGTTTCACTACATTTATTTTGTTTGCGCTGATTGTTTCCATTTTTGGTATTTTTATAACAATATAACGGCTGGGCGGAGCCTCTCGTCAATCTGGGTGGACGTCACATGATGTCCTCCTGAATCAGGGACATATCTGATGACTGATCGGTGTAGCGGCTAGCTGGTAACATGAGAGTTGAACACAATAGGTGGCTTTTTTTTCATGCCATCCATTGTGTACAATTGTGTTGCTAGCTGTGATTGGTCAGTGTGATCACATGATACAGAGAGGACCAATCACAGCCCATCAGCACCATGTGATTTAGCTCTGGCCAATCACAGATAATCAAAACAAACTGAATGAATCAGTTTCATTCAGTAAAATGCTTGCTTATAGCAATGTAATGCACTGTTATAAGCAATCATAACGTGTTAAAAAAAAAATCCTGATCACTTCCCCAGAGTTCACAATGTTACTATTGTAACATTATATTTTTCTGGTCACAGTGTATTAAAGAAAAAAATAATTGTACAAAAAAGAATTAAAAAAATATTAATTTATTTTTGTAGTGTTACCAGTCAGTTATATGATGATGCTGCCCTGCACTGGTGACCGCATGTGAAGAAACTAAATCAGATTTTTTTTTTTTTTCTCCATGTCCAAAAAAAAGGACAAAATTACAATAAAAAAAACTTGCCATGTCTCTAACTAAATACCTTGCAATGTCTATTTTCCAAAAAAGGGGAGTATTGGGGAGTATCTGTACTGTCCTGGCATTTTTGGGCCTCAATAAATGAGATTGCCTGTCAGTACATCAGGATTCAGATATATATCCCATAGTTTGTGGACTCCATAACTTTCCTACAGACTAAATAATAGACACTGATTTGGGTTATTTTCACCAAAGAAATGGAGCAGAATACATTTTGGCCTAAATGTATGAAGGAATATTATTTATTAACAACATTTTATAACAGAAACAAAGACGAATGCATTTTTTTTTCAAAATTTTCGATCTTTTTTCATTTATCAAAAAATAAAAAAACCCCAGTGGTGATTAGAGAGAAAAAACTGTATTATTGTGAAAAAAATGATAAGAATGTCATATGTGTACAGTGTTGTATGACTGCACAATTGTCATTCAAAATGTGACAGCGCTGAAAGCTGAAAATTGGCCTGGGCAGGAAGGGGTGAAAGTGTCCGGTATTAAAGGGCAAAAAAATTAAAAAAAAGCAGCAATGCTAAATAATGACAAAAATACCAAACAATATTAATTCAAACATGTGAGTCCATAACAGTCCATTAGAGCTGCACGATTCTGGCTAAAATGAAAATCACTATTTTTTTGCTTAGAATAAAGATCACGATTCTTGTGGGGTAACATCATCTTTCACATTATACAAAAAAATTGGGCTAACTTTACTGTTTAGTTTTTTTTTATTCATTAACCACTTCAGCCCCTGAAGTGTTTACCCCCTTCGTGACCAGAGCATTTTTTGCGATTCGGCATTGCGACGCTTTAGCTGACAATTGCGCGGTCGTGCGACGTTGTACCCAAACAAAATTGACGTCCTTTTTTTCCCATAAATAGAGATTTCTTTTGGTGGTATTTGATCACCTCTTTTTTATTTTTTGCGCTATAAATAAAAAAAAACAATGATTTTGGAAAAAAAAAGCTAAATTTTTGACTTTTTGCTATAATAAATTTGCCCAAAAACTATATAAAAGAAAAATTTAGTACACAGTTTAGGCTGATATGTATTCTTCTACATATTGTTGGTAAAAAAAATTACACTAAGTGTATATTGATTGGTTTGCACAAATGTTATAGCGTCTACAAAATAGGGGATAGATTTATGACATTTTTATTATTAATTTTTTTAATAGTAATGGCGGCGAACTGCGATTTTTATTGGGACTGTGACATTATGGCGGACAGATCGGACACTTTTGACACTATTTTGGGACCATTGACATTTATACAGCGATCAGTGCTACAAATAGCCACTGATTTCTGTATAAATGACACTGGCAGGAAAGAGGTTAAACACTAGGGGGCGATCAAGGGGTTAACTGTAGGGGGGATGTGCTCACTACATGACAGGGATCACTGCTCCGATGACAGGGAGCAGTAGATCCCTGTCATGTTGCTAGGCAGAACAGGGAAATGCCTTGTTTACATAGGCATCTCCCCGTTCTGTCTCTCCTTGCCGCAATCGTGGGCTGTTGGTGAACATCGAGTTTGAGGGACCCTGCGAGTTTGTGGGATATCCCTGGCAACACCCCCATATGTAGCGCTACCCCCCGCAGGAGCCTCTGATGAGTAAAGGTATCTCCCACCCTGCATGGCCTGACACACAGAATCTTCCACACACACTGGAGACAAGAATCAGTCCTTGCAGCTTTGTTTTTGTATTTTATTAGGGGGATTGAGTTTGGATGGGTTGAGGGTATTTATGGGATGCCCACTTGATCAAGGTAGTAGCAAAACTCTTCAGGGACACAACTATTTACAGCCTCTACAAACTCTTCTCCTTCTACCTCCAGAACAATCTTGTAGAACTACAACTCCCAGGATCAGCTGGCACCATTTGGATGATCTAACAAAGGTTCAGTTAGATCTGTAGTAACCACCCTTTATGGGCAGGGACCGCGGGCCTCTCTAGTAGTGTAGTAAATAGACAGCCCACCTGGTTGCAGCTACACCTTTCACCAGCCCTCCTGGCTAAAACTTTACAGTCTACCCAGACTGATCCTGCATACATCCCAGACTGCTCTCACCCAGTCCTCTCAGGTATGCCTCTCTCTATGGCATCCAATCCGACAAGATCCACTGGAAACAGACGTATAGCGATACGTTCGCCATCAGTCCACCGGATCGGATGGGATTGGATGAAAATGGACAGGCGGTCTGTTATCATCCGATCTCCCCATAGAGAAGAGCGGGACTCTTCCAGGTCCATCTCTGCACAGTGATCGGATCCCCCCGTGTGAAAGGGGCCTAAAAGTAAAAATGACATTTTATTTATTACAACTTTATTCCACATTAAATTGCATCAAAACACCTGAATGTCCCTCTGATATGATCTGCAGTATATGGTCTGCGCTCCATTAAACGTTCTTAAATAATATCACTGCACTAATAGCTGCTTCTCTATTTGTATTCCATTATAATATAGAATGTCACTCAGTATTATAGAGAATGAAATCCCAATCCCTGCTGTGTATGTAATGATGAATACATAGACTGATGATATACAGTAAGATTATCAGAAACTTCCATCCCATCCCCCATTGGGGTCCCCCCAGCACTCTTCAAGGGCTCCTCTATCCCCTGATTTGGGGGCTCCCAGGCTGATCGATCGTCTGATGAGTCCTCCTGTATTGTCCTCCTCCAGCACACAGCTTCATACAAACCCAGTTCTGATCTCTCCTGCAGGGATCAGTCCATGTGGGTGACACGGAGTCCGTGTGGAAAGGCCGGCAGTGACACATCGGGAGAGACTCCATTCAGAGAACAAGGATCCCCCCACCATGGGGGAGGGGAGGGGGAAACTCCATTCAGAGAACATAGATCCCCCCACCATGGGGGAGGGGAGGGGAGACTCCATTCAGAGAACAAGGATCCCCCCACCATGGGGGAGGGGAGGGGGAGACTCCATTCAGAGAACAAGGATCCCCCCACCATGGGGGAGGGGAGGGGGAGACTCCATTCAGAGAACAAGGATCCCCTCACCATGGGGGAGGGGAGCGGGAGACTCCATTCAGAAAACAAGGATCCCCCCACCATGGGGGAGGGGGAGACTCCATTCAGAGAACAAGGATCCCCCCCACCATGGGGGAGGGGGAGACTCCATTCAGAGAACAAGGATCCCCCCACCATGGGGGAGGGGAGGGGGAGACTCCATTCAGAGAACAAGGATCCCCCCACCATGGGGGAGGGGGAGACTCCATTCAGAGAACAAGGATCCCCCCACCATGGGGGAGGGGAGGGGGAGACTCCATTCAGAGAACAAGGATCCCCCCACCATGGGGGAGGGGAGGGGGAGACTCCATTCAGAGAACAAGGATCCCCTCACCATGGGGGAGGGGAGGGGGAGACTCCATTCAGAGAACAAGGATCCCCCCACCATGGGGGAGGGGGAGACTCCATTCAGAGAACAAGGATCGCCCCACCATGGGGGAGGGGAGGGGAGACTCTATTCAGAGAACAAGGATCCCCCCACCATGGGGGAGGGGGAGGGGGAGACTCCATTCAGAGAACAAGGATCTCCCCACCATGGGGGAGGGGAGGGGGAGACTCCATTCAGAGAACAAGGATCGCCCCACCATGGGGAAGGGGAGGGGGAGACTCCATTCAGAGAACAAGGATCCCCTCACCATGGGGGAGGGGGAGGGGAGCCGGCTGTGTAAGATAAATACCGGGATGACAGATAAATGCCGGCTGTGTTCCCTGAGTCAGGTTATATATGAAATGTTCAGTTTTTATCTTATCTTATCTTATCATTACAAAACAGAATCCCCCATCCTATCCTGGTGTATTAGTTCATCTGTGATGATCCATTCTCCTCTTGGGTCGGGTTTGCTCAGATTAATATCTTATCCTCATCCAGAGCAATGTCCCCTCCCCCCTCCTCCATTCACAGCAATGTCCCCTCCCCCCCTCCTCCATTCACAGCAATGTCCCCTCCCCCCTCCTCCATTCACAGAAAAGTCCCCTCCCCATCCTCCATTCACAGCAGTGTCCCCTCCCCCTTCCTCCATTCACAGCAATGTACCCTCCCCCTCCTCCATTCACAGCAATGTCCCCTCCCCCTTCCTCCATTCACAGCAATGTCCCCTCCCCCCTCCTCCATTCACAGCAAAGTCCCCTCCCCATCCTCCATTCACAGCAGTGTCCCCTCCCCCTTCCTCCATTCACAGCAATGTACCCTCCCCCTCCTCCATTCACAGCAATGTCCCCTCCCCCTTCCTCCATTCACAGCAATGTCCCCTCCCCCTTCTTCCATTCACAGCAATGTACCCTTCCCCTCCTCTATTCACAGCAATGTCCCCTCCCCCTTCCTCCATTCACAGCAATGTCCCCTCCCCCTCCTCTATTCACAGCAATGTCCCCTCCCCCCTCCTCCATTCACAGCAATGTCCCCTCCCCCTCCTCTATTCACAGCAATGTCCCCTCCCCCTCCTCCATTAACCGCTGTAGCCGAGTCTCCTCCTCCGGGGTCACTACATAGAAATCTTCATTTCTGGTCGGAGCTTTTTCAGATTTTCTAGTTCTCTTCTTGATTCCGCTGACATTCCTCTGGAACGATTGCTGATCCTAGAAGAGAGGATATAAAGAGTCATCAGATCTCAGCAGAATTCTCTCACACTATTTCCCAGCATCCTCCAGGATATCTAATACTCATCACACACATTACAGTCTGATCGTACAATCTCTGATCGATCTTCCAACAAGTATGTAGAGTAAGGATCTGTCTGATTGTATAGAGACTAATATCATAGTTTAGGTCGGTCCTCATATTACATCGTTCTGGAAGATATAACGCTGATTGTATAAAGATTATATGGTCAGATTGTACTGTGTGTGATGATCTTACACCATCCTGTCACCTTCTTGTAGGACTTTACCAACTAAGAAGTGACACTGTACAATGGAGGATGATGGGAGATATCAGATTATAGAACAGGAAATATTCCTTCTCATTGGTAATTTGTCCTGTAAGATCTGTTCTGTGATGTCCCAAACCCACCAATCACAGTCACACTTCTCTTTCTTTCTCATCCAATGAGGGACACAGCAGTTCAGATAAGTTTGGGTTATACTGCCACCTACAGGAGAACCTGATACTGGCAAACGAAAAAAATGTGGGCGGGGCCAGGATAATCCCTCCTACTCCCAGCATGCCTCAGTTTTTTGCTGGTGTCCTAGGAGGACGGATGTCTTTTCTCTACTCTGATGAGAAAAGTTTAAAGCGTTATTAATCCCAAAACCAAACATTTCTTATATTACAGCTCACCAATTCTTAGATGTGATGGCTGTAAAAGATTTCCTTTTTTTGTCTTTCTTCTATTTTCATTTGGTGAACCAGCCAGCAGGTCTTTTCAAAAGCACAAGATCTCCAGCAGAATGTATCAGTTTACATGGATGAGACAAACCATTTAACACTGGCAGTGGTGATTAATATGATCAGCTTTTATTTATTCATGAAAAACTTTTATCCCCCAAAAACTGTTTGCTGTAACTGACTATAAAGTGTGAGCCGGAGTTTGGCTTCAATTTGTTAGTGTATCTAAATCTGCTAATACATTTATCGCAACCATTCAGCCGACTAAAAAATGCTACTGTGCCTCCTTTTCTCATTCCTCCAGAGTTGTGTCTCACTAATACAGGAGATGTCTTACTGGCCAGACCACTAGGAGGTAACAGAGGGAAAAACATTGGTGAGCTGTGATATGACATTCTTGGCTTTAACTTTTTTTGCATCTTTTTTCTCCCATTCAATAAAGATTGTTGTAGATTATTGGTGATCTGATGTATAAATACAGATAAAAAATGCTACTGTGCCTCCTTTTCTCATTCCTCCAGAGTTGTGTCTCACTAATACAGGAGATGTCTTACTGGCCAGACCACTAGGAGGTAACAGAGGGAAAAACATTGGTGAGCTGTGATATGACATTCTTGGCTTTAACTTTTTTTGCATCTTTTTTCTCCCATTCAATAAAGATTGTTGTAGATTATTGGTGATCTGATGTATAAATACAGATAAGTGGCTCCTCCCCATGAGACTGGAGATGTGTGAAGGATGTGTGTTCCCCGGTGTCTGGTCTCTCTCACCTTCTGTCTGCAGGAATTCTATTACTTTCCTGATCTGAACTCTCTCTACAAGCTTGAGCTGTTTCCTGTCCTCTGCTCTGTACATTCCAGCTTTGGAGATCTCAGAGTCCATCCACTGTCCATGTTGTAGTTCTTATTATCTAATCATCAGTCAGATTTACATGTCATAACGATCACCAACAATTCCATCTTCTGTGGAGGATTATCAGCAATCAATGCTGGAGACTAGAGGGGACTTCTTCAGACTGCACTTGTACTTTACCATAGTACCAGTACTGGTATGGGGGATGGGTGTTGTATGGAAGGCTGGTGGAGGGGACAATGCTGTCACCTTTTATTCTCATAGGGGGTTATTTTTGATAGGGGGCTTCAGTCCATTATCCACTATTAATACAATTATTTAGTACATGAGCTTCCCATTGTACCATTTTATATTCCTCTTTTTGTCATTTAAAGTATATCTAATCCCAAGAAGAATAGTTGAATGTCTTGTATCTCCATCATGTGTCCTCCTCCTCTGATGTATCTAGGGAGGATTTCAATGCAGTCATGCAGCACTGAGGATTTCTGACAGCAAAGGCCATAAGCTCCTCCCCCACCTTCCCCTGCAGAAACTCTATCTGATCTGCACACAGCATTAGCAGCCTTTCATCTTTCATCTATCTAGACTCTATTGGATGCCGAGTCTCTAAAGCTCATGAGAGATGAACTTGTACCTGAGGAATCAGTCTTCTGCCACTACTTCCAACATAAACACTGTAAGGGCACTTTCACACTGGGGCGGGCTGGGGTTGGCGGCGCTTTACTGTCCTCTTTATGGCACTTTTTGGCCACGAAAAAGGTTTAAATGCGGGCAGGGGCGCTTCAAAGTGAGTAGGGGCGCTTAAGGAGCGGTGTATACAGAATTGTATTTATTTTCATGGAGATCAGATTACTTTATAAAACTCCAGTGAATATAATAAAAAATGTTTTAATGGACTACAGACCCCAATATTGTCATCCATGTGTAGAGACGGTGATAACGCCATACACAGGATGAGCACAGAATACATTACAATCTCCCTGTGTATGAAGCATGAATGGTATCAGCAGACAGTGTGAGGCCGGAATCAGCATTGCTAGTGATTGGACGGGATGATTTTTATCTGATATTCTCTTTATCTCTGCTGATAAGAGCTCTGTACTCATAGGAAGTAATGGGGAGATCCCCTGACACTGAATAGTGGATGTTATGTCAGGTGACAGGAAGCTCATATGAGGCTCTGATTGGTCATTGCAGTAAGATCAGATTTTCTCATGTATAATCACCTACAATCACATCTATATTACTACTTATTGGTTTTCATAGAATATCGGATTATAACAAGGTTACAGGAAAATACTATTTTATGGCTGATAACAGAGTGTGATAAGATCCAAGAATTAGGCTGATCATACACAACAATTCATGTAAAAAAATCTCATTAATCTGATGGCTGTATGAATTTTGTTCAAAATTATTTCAAAATTCTGTATACTTTTTACCATTTGATTTTGGACTTCACTGAATGAAAATCACACACACTATTATATGGAAGAGCCCTGGGGCCATCATAAAAAAAAAACTTAATTCTGACTTTGAAACTCAGAATTCTGAGATTGAAATTCAGAATTGTAAGTTTAAAAAAAAATACAGAATTCTGAGATTCAAAGTCAGAATTCTGAGATTCAAAGTCAGAATTCTGAGTTTCAAAGTCAGAATTCTGAGATTCAAAGTCAGAATTCTGAGATTTAAAGTCAAAATTCTGAGATTCAAAGTCAGAATTCTGAGTTTAAAAATATAGTAGTCTATAGGAAGATTTTAGGACCAATGAGCAATAATGTAGTAACACCCACAGATCATCTTTCTGCAGACATACATGTCTTCTGCTCTGTATATGGATATGTAAATCTATCTTAGTTACAGCACACAGTATAGGGAAGCAGGCAGTGCTGGATTCTCTGGTTCCTCTGCTGTCTTATCCTTCTCTGTCATCTGCTCCAACATAAAGAGCCATGCTGAAAACGTGTGTATTGTGTGTGAGTTGGGGGGGGGCACAGCTTCCATAGATAACAGAACACAATGGCCTGCACAGCACAGCTCTGCACCCCAACTTGTAGGAAACATTGCACTTTTGCCCCTACGTGAGGGAATTGTGAATGGCTAGAAAGCAGCAGGACAATGTGTGTCTATAGTCATAACAGGTTGATCATAGCAATTATTTGTCTGGGCTAATAGAGATGTTTCACATACAATAAACCTCATATTAAACATAAAAGCAAACACAATACACTACTGAGAGATAGTGTAATAGGTAGAGCAGCAGACTTATATTGGTGAAGTTGTGGGTTCTAGTCCAGGTGAGGGCATTTTTTTATACATATATATTTTAAAATATGTGATAGTGAGGGCTTAAATTGTATTTTATCAATATATCCAAAATTGATTTCAAGGTATATTAACAAAGACACACTGATATATAGAGCACACAAAGTTGTAGTATATGCTGCCTACTATAACTAAGAGAGTAGAGATTTCAAAGAAAAAACTGTGTATATATTATTAGGGTGATCAGATGGGATCATTAGGGTGTCATCTTCAGTTTCCCCTGGGGGGCAGTTCACAATTTCAGGCAGTTCGCATTTTGGGGGGCAGTTCACAATTTCAGGAGACATAACAAATCGATCATAATTCACTCGTCTGGATTAATATAGTTGTTTCACAGATGATGAACCACATATTAAACATTAAGAAAGCAACAACTGAGAACCCTTAAGTGATAGTATAGTGGGTAGAGTACCAGGCTTATAGTGTTGAAAGTTCTGGTTCTTATCCAATTCAGAGCATGTTTTTTAATTATATATATTTTCAATATATTGATTTATATATATTGATTTTATATTAAACTTATTTCAAACTATAAGTTACTGAGAACTTAAATTGTATTTTATTGATATATCCAAACTGATTTCAAGCCATATTAACAAAGACATATTGATAAAATTGTTGTATATGCTGACTACTATAAATTAGAGAGTAGGGATTTTTTTTACAAATCTGTGTATATATTGGGATGATTTTGGTGACATGGGGCCAGTTCTCAATTTCAGGAGATTGTCCCTGGAAGCTGCATGATAACCATCATATCTCATAACTCAACCACCAATGCAGGGGCATTTTTCCATCCAGTGACACCACCGATGCAGGGGCATTTTTCCATCCAGTGACACCACCGATGCAGGGTCATTTTTTTCCATGCAATGACACTACCGATGCAGGGTCATTTTTTCCATCCAGTGACACCACTGATGCAGGGTCATTTTGTTTCCATCTAGTGACACCACCGATGCAGGGTAATTTTTTTCCATCCAGTGACACCACCGATGCAGGGTAATTTTTTCCATGCAATGACACTACCGATGCAGGGTCATTTTTTTCCATCCAGTGACACCACCGATGCAGGGTAATTTTTTTCCATGTAATGACACCACCGATGCAGGGTAATTTTTTTCCATCCAGTGACACCACCGATGCAGGGTAATTTTTTTCCATGCAATGACACTACCGATGCAGGGTCATTTTTTTCCATCCAGTGACACCACCGATGCAGGGTCATTTTTTTCCATCCAATGACACCACCGATGCAGGGTCATTTTTTTCCATCCAATAACACCACCGATGCAGGGCCATTTTTTTCCATCCAATGACACCACCGATGCAGGGCGATTTTTTTCCATCCAATAACACCACCGATGCAGGGTAATTTTTTTCCATCCAATTACATCACCGATGCAGGGTCATTTTTCTTCTTCACTACTGTTAGCCCCTTATGTGTGCTCCAGTTTTAAACTCTAAGACCCCTTTCACACCGAGCTGCCTATAGCGTCTGCGGTAAAACGCAGCTATTTTTATTGGCGTTTTACCGTCGGATTAGCGGCGCATTTCGGCTGCTAGCGGGGCACTTTTACCCCCCCGCTAGCGGCCGAGAAAGGGTTAAAACCGCCCGCAATGTACCGCAATAGCGGCGTTTTGCCGGCGGTATCCCAGCGCTGCCCCATTGATTTCAATGGGGAGCAGCGGTGGAGGAGCGGTAAACACATCACTCCAAAGAAGCTGCTGACCAGACTTTTTTTCCTGTCCTGCAGGCGCAGCGCTCCGGTGTGAAAGTCCTCGAGTAGAGTAATGTGAAGTCCTCGGGTAGAGTAATGTGAAGTCCTCGGGTAGAGTAATGTGAAGTCCTCGGGTAGAGTAATGTGAAGCCATCGGGTAGAGTAATGTGAAGTCCTCGGGCTTTCACACTGGAGACAATGTTGCAGCTGTTTGAGGGCGGATTTCAGGCGCTATTTTTAACGTTATAGCACCTGCAAAACGCCATCAGTGTGAAAGGGGTCTTACATACTACAAATATATATATATATATATATATATATATATATATATATATATATATATATATATATATATACACACAGATACAGTATTTTGCTCTGCATGCCACTTTTTTCCCACAATCCCCACCTGAGAGGGGGGAGGGGCACAGTAACTAGTGTATATAATGGCAGAGCAGGCCATGATCTGTATGTACTGGCAGTGTCAGGGCAGAGATTAAACACAATGTAGTGTCAGGGCAGTGAGCTGTGTGTAATAGCAGTTCTGTCCAATCAGCAGTATATGAGGCAATGCCGACATTCCAAGTCTCCCATAATTGATGGCGGGGCTCACAGACACCCGCGAGTGCGGCACCATCTCCCGGCTGTCAACCACAACAGCCCGAGCTGCCCCTCCTCCAGGCCAGGGGTAGCAGTGGTATCACTATGGAGATCAATTGTATGAAAGCAGGTGCAGCACGGGACTTCCTATGTGACCCAGACTGTAACTCCGCCCTCCTCTCATAACCCTCCACCTCCCCCAATCACTGAGTGCCCCGCCCTCTGCCAGTACCCAGGGGGAAGTTCACAAACTGTGCCCCTCCCCCCTCTCAGGTGGTAATTCTGGGAAAATAGTGGCATGCAGAGCAAAATACTGTATCTGTGTATATATACATATATATATATATATATATATATATATATATATATATATATATATATATTTGTAGTATGTAAGACCCCTTTCACACTGCGCCTGAAATCCGCCCTCAAACAGCTGCAGCATTGTCTCCAGTGTGAAAGCCCGAGGACTTCACATTACTCTACCCGAGGGCTTCACATTACTCTAACCGAGGGCTTCACATTACTCTACCCGAGGGCTTCACATTACTCTACCCGAGGGCTTCACATTACTCTACCCGAGGACGTCACATTACTCTACCCGAGGGCTTCACAATACTCTACCCGAGGACGTCACATTACTCTACCCGAGGGCTTCACATTACTCTACCCGAGGGCTTCACATTACTCTACCCGAGGGCTTCACATTACTCTACCCGAGGGCTTCACATTACTCTACCCGAGGGCTTCACATTACTCTACCCGAGGGCGTCACATTACTCTACCCGAGGACGTCACATTACTCTACCCGAGGGCTTCACATTACTCTACCCGAGGGCGTCACATTACTCTACCCGAGGGCGTCACATTACTCTACCCGAGGGCGTCACATTACTCTACCCGAGGGCTTCACATTACTCTACCCGAGGACGTCACATTACTCTACCCGAGGGCTTCACATTACTCTACCCGAGGACGTCACATTACTCTACCCGAGGGCTTCACATTACTCTACCCGAGGGCTTCACATTACTCTACCCGAGGGCTTCACATTACTCTACCCGAGGGCTTCACATTACTCTACCCGAGGACGTCACATTACTCTACCCGAGGACGTCACATTACTCTACCCGAGGACGTCACATTACTCTACCCGAGGACGTCACATTACTCTACCCGAGGGCTTCACATTACTCTACCCGAGGGCTTCACATTACTCTACCCGAGGACGTCACATTACTCTACCCGAGGACGTCACATTACTCTACCCGAGGGCTTCACATTACTCTACCCGAGGGCTTCACATTACTCTACCCGAGGGCTTCACATTACTCTACCCGAGGACGTCACATTACTCTACCCGAGGACGTCACATTACTCTACCCGAGGGCTTCACATTACTCTACCCGAGGGCGTCACATTACTCTACCCGAGGGCGTCACATTACTCTACCCGAGGGCGTCACATTACTCTACCCGAGGGCTTCACATTACTCTACCCGAGGGCTTCACATTACTCTACCCGAGGGCTTCACATTACTCTACCCGAGGGCTTCACATTTCTCTACCCGAGGGCTTCACATTACTCTACCCGAGGGCTTCACATTACTCTACCCGAGGACTTTCACACCGGAGCGCTGCGCTGGCAGGACAGGAAAAAAAGTCTGGTCAGCAGCTTCTTTGGAGCGATGTGTTTACCGCTCCTCCACCGCTGCTCCCCATTGAAATCAATGGGGCAGCGCTGGGATACCGCCGGCAAAACTCCGCTATTGCGGTGCATTGCGGGCAGTTTTACCCCTTTCTCGGCCGCTAGCGGGGGGTAAAAGTACCCCGCTAGTGGCCGAAATGTCATTGGATGGGAAAAATGACCCTGCATTGGTGATATCATTACATGGGAAAAATGACCCTGCATCGGTGATGTCATTAGATGGGAAAAATGACCCTGCATCGGTGGTGTCATTACATGGGAAAAATGACACTGCATCGGTGATGTCATTGGATAGGAAAAATGACCCTGCATCGGTGATGTCATTAGATAGGAAAAATGATCCTGCATCGGTGGTGTCACTGGATGGGAAAAATGACCCTGCATCGGTGATATCATTACATGGGAAAAATTACCCTACATCGGTGGTGTCATTGGATAGGAAAAATGACCCTGCATCGGTGGTGTCATTATATGGGAAAAATTACCCTGCATCGGTGGTGTCTTTAGATGGGAAAAATGACCCTGCATCGGTGGTGTCTTTAGATGGAAAAAAATGACCCTGCATCGGTGGTGTCATTAGATGGCAAAAATTACCCTGCATCGGTGGTGTCATTGGATAGGAAAAATGACCCTGCATCGGTGGTGTCATTACATGGGAAAAATGACCCTGCATCGGTGATGTCATTGGATAGGAAAAATGACCCTGCATCGGTGATGTCATTAGATAGGAAAAATGACCCTGCATCGGTGGTGTCACTGGATGGGAAAAATGACCCTGCATCGGTGATATCATTACATGGGAAAAATGACCCTGCATTGGTGGTGTCATTGGATAGGAAAAATGACCCTGCATCGGTGGTGTCATTAGATGGGAAAAATGACCCTGCATCGGTGATGTCATTAGATGGGAAAAATGACCCTGCATCGGTGGTGTCACTGGATGGGAAAAATGACCCTGCATCGGTGGTGTCATTAGATGGGAAATATGACCCTGCATTGGTGATATCATTACATGGGAAAAATGACCCTGCATCGGTGGTGTCATTAGATGGGAAAAATGACCCTGCATCGGCTGTGTCATTAGATAGGAAAAATGACCCTGCATCGGTGATGTCATTGGATAGGAAAAATGACCCCTGCATCAGTGATGTCATTAGATGGGAAAAATGACCCTGCATCGGTGGTGTCACTGGATGGGAAAAATGACCCTGCATCGGTGGTGTCACTGGATGGGAAAAATGACCCTGCATCGGTGATGTCATTAGATGGGAAAAATGACCCTGCATCGGTGGTGTCACTGGATGGGAAAAATGACCCTGCATCGGTGATGTCATTAGATGGGAAAAATGACCCTGCATCGGTGGTGTCACTGGATGGGAAAAATGACCCTGCATCGGTGGTGTCACTGGATGGGAAAAATGACCCTGCATCAGTGGTGTCATTGGATGGGAAAAATGACCCTGCATCGGTGGTGTCACTTGATGGGAAAAATGACCCTGCATCGGTGATGTCATTGGATGGGAAAAATGACCCTGCATCGGTGGTGTCACTGGATGGGAAAAATGACCCTGCATCGATGGTGTCACTGGATGGGAAAAATGACCCTGCATCGGTGGTGTCACTGGATGGGAAAAATGACCCTGCATCGGTGGTGTCACTGGATGGGAAAAATGACCCTGCATCGGTGGTGTCATTGGATGGAAAAAATTTCTGTGTCAACGGTGTAGCTAAGAGGAAAATGGTGCTGCATCGGTGTCAGTGGGGATAAAGTGCAGCCAATCAGTGAAGGGGAGATATGGGTGTGTACATTGTAGTACACACAGATTATAGTGCAGAGCTCAGGGATGAGTTGTGAGATATGATGGTTATCATGCAGCTTCCAGGGACAATCTCCTGAAATTGAGAACTGGCCCCATGTCACCAAAATCATCCCAATATATACACAGATTTGTAAAAAAAATCCCTACTCTCTAATTTATAGTAATCAGCATATACAACAATTTTATTAATATGTCTTTGTTAATATGCCTTGAAATCAATTTGGATATATAAATAAAATACATATATTTAATATATTTTAAAATATGTTTAATATAAAATCAATATATTGAAAATATATAACTGAATATTATGCCCTGAACTGGATTAGAACCCACAACTTTCAACACTATAAGCCTATTACTCTCGCCACTAAGCCATCACTTAAGGACACATTATCAGTGCTTTTTATGTTGAATATGAGATAAATTGTGTGTGAAACACCTTATCAGCCCATACAATTACTTGCTATGATCAATCCATTATGACCATAGACACACATTTTCCTGCTGCCTTCTAGCCATTCACAATTCCCTCATGTAGGGGCAATAGTGCAATGTGTCCTACAAGTTGGGCTGCAGAGGTGTGCTGGCCATTGTGTTCTGTTATCTATGGAAGCTGTGCCCCCCCCCCCACTCACACACAATACACACGTTTTCAGCATGGCTCTTTATGTTGGAGCAGATGACAGAGAAGAAGGATAAGACAGCAAACCAAGGAACTAATTAATACAGTAGAGGAACCAGAGACCCAGCACTGCCTGCTTCCCTATACTGTGTGCTGTAACTAAGATAGATTTACATATTCATATACAGAGCAGAAGACATGTATGTCTGCAGAATGATGATCTGTGGGTGTTACTACCTTATTGCTCATTGGTCCTAAAATCTTCCTAATAAAGACTACTTTATTTATAAACTCAGAATTCTGACTTTGAAACTCAGAATTCTGACTTTGAAACTCAGAATTCTGACTTTGAAACTCAGAATTCTGACCTTGAAACTCAGAATTCTGAGTTTCAAACTCAGAATTCTGACTTTGAAACTCAGAATTCTGACTTTGAAACTCAGAATTCTGACTTTGAAACTCAGAATTCTGACTTTCAAACTCAGAATTCTGACTTTCAAACTCAGAATTCTGACTTTGAATCTCAGAATTCTGACTTTGAAACCCAGAATTCTGACTTTGAAACTCAGAATTCTGACTTTGAAACTCAGAATTCTGACTTTGAAACTCAGAATTCTGACTTTTAATCTCAGAATTCTGACTTTTAATCTCAGAATTCTGACTTTTAATCTCAGAATTCTATAGATTTTTTTTTTTAAAACTCACGATTCTGACTTTGAATCTCAGAATTCTGACTTTCAAACTCAGAATTCTGACTTTGAATCTCAGAATTCTGACTTTGAATCTCAGAATTCTGACTTTCAAACTCAGAATTCTGTAAAAAAAAAATTTTTTTTGCAAACTCATAATTCTGTATTTTTTTTTATGATGGTCCCAGGGCTCTTCCATACTATTAGGAATTTGTTCATTCAAGAAAAAAATTGCCATCCTGCTCCTTCAAATCTTCTTGTCTCCGCAGTCATAAACAAATTTCTGTTTGAACCGCAACTAACAATTCAAAAATTGATCAGCCATTCATAAAATTAAATATTCCACATGAATATCTACAGCCAGCTGTATTATATACAAGGCTGCAGTACTGGTATATATAAATTTCAAACAATATAAATGTGAAAATATAACAATAAAAGTGAGACTCCTCAACACAAAAGTCCTTATAAGTTTCACACTTTGCATTTTACCCAAACAAGATGTCATCAGGGGCTCAGATGATCTCCTATTCAGATGAAATACATAAGGAGGAACTTTTTAGGGCTGATGTTGATGTTATTGTATATGGCACCAATCATACAGTTAACAACTTACTTTTTTTTTTTGCAACTTTTTTGCATATATGAAAGCTTTTATATTTTGCTTTATGAGATTGTTATAATAAAGAAAGTCTTGGGTCATCTGCTCTATTGGAGTGTTTTCTACTTTTGTGGACAACAATTACTAAATGTGACATGAGAAGTGGATAAGGTGGTGTGATCGATTCATTATTCCTGTATGGGGATTGGACCATACACACTCACACTGACCTCTAGGCTTTCACCTCCAACCAGGGGCAGACTGACCAGTCGGTCAGTTCGGCCGTGGACTGAGGGCCCGGCCCCTGAAAGGGGCCCACCAGCGCCACCTGCTGGAACTCTCAGTGCTCCCACGGGCCCCGGCGACCATCGTTTCGGGCTCACCTGGGGGGTGGTGTATAGGAAAGTGGGGGTGTTTTGGGTTAGAGAGGACTTGTATTAGAAGGAGGGGGGCAGATTTGAATTTTGACCCCCCAGCACAATTCCTCTCCCCTCTCAAAACACCACCTAGCACATATCCTATCCCCCACCCCCCTTCCCCTCCCTAGAATCACTCCTGGCAGCACAATTGTTACCTGCCCAGGCCCTTCTCACCCCCCCTGAAAAGCATCCAGTGGCACATGTCACCTGCCCAGGCCCTTCTCACCCCCCCTGAAAAGCATCCCGTGGCACATGTTACCTGCCCAGGAGGCCATTCTTACCCCCCTTGAAAAGCATTTCGTGGCACATATCAGTCTTTAACCCCCCCTCCCAAATCACAGATCTCATCCCAGCTTCATCCTGACCCCCCCTTCCCCCACCCCCTGATTCCATCCCAGCGCCATCCACCACCCCGCTCCCATCCTGGCTCCATCTAACCCCCTGATCCCATCCCGGATCCATCCACCCCGAAAACCCATTACAGCTCCATCCACCACCCCCCGTTCCCATCCTGGCTCCATCCACCACCCCATTCCCATCCTGGCTCCATCCACCACCCTTTTCCCATCCTGGCTCCATCCACCACCCCGTTCCCATCCTGGCTCCATCTACTGTGGCAGGCTGGGAGGAGAGCCACGCCAATGCACTAGCCTGCTCAGTGCACCGGGGGGGGGTGTGACACCATGTTTTACCACACCAGGTGACACTAACTCTAGTGATGCCACTCCTTGGAGGGTAAGGAGGAGGGCGAGCACTCTCTAATCACACAGATCGGGGATCTCCCGCTTACCCGGTGACTGCTGTCATCCAATGTCCCGCCCCCTGGCTCCCCCCTGAAAAGCATCCCGTGGCACATGTTACCTGCCCAGGAGGCCCTTCTTACCCCCCCTTGAAAAGCATCCCGTGGCACATATCATCCTTTAACCGCCCCTCCCAAATCACAGATCTCATCCCAGCTCCATCCTGACTCCCCCCATCCCCCACCCCCTGATTCCATCCCAGCGCCATCCACCACCCCGCTCCCATCCTGGCTCCATCTAACCCCCTGATATCATCCTGGATGCATCCACCCCAAAAACCCATTCCAGCTCCATCCACCACCCCTGTTCCCATCCTGGCTCCATCCACCACCGCCGTTCCCATCCGGGCTCCATCCACCACCCTGTTCCCATCCTGGCTCCATCTACTGTGGCAGGCTGGGAGGAGAGCCACGCCGATGCACTAGCCTGCTCAGTGCCCCGGGGGTGGAGGGGTGTGACACCATGTTTTGCCACACCAGGTGACACTAACTCTAGTGATGCCACTGCTTGGAGGGTAAGGGGGAGGGCGAGCGCTCTCTAATCACACAGATCGGGGATTTCCCGCTTACCTGGTGAGCGCTGTCATCCAATGTCCTGCCCCCTGGCTCCTTTGACAGACATCACACTGGTCTAATGCCAGGGGACGTGTGACATCTATCAAAAGAGGTGGGACATTGGATGACAGCGGCCGCCAGGTGTCACAGCAAGAGATACCCGCTCTTTGTGATCTGGAAGCTCTCCTCTCTAACCCCCATGCACTTGTGAGGCTGCTTTCATGGGCACTGGTGAGGCTGCTTTCATGGGCACTGGTGAGGCTACATTGATGAAGGGGCTCTTTCCAACATAGGCTCTCAAATGGAAACAGAGAGGATCCCAACACAATGTCATTACCAATTGCACCGCACTCCGCTGCGCACTGGGCCTACTGCAAATCTTCTAGTTCTACCGTCCCGGATAGTGGTCGCAGTCTCCCTCCAAGTCCCACCCTCGCCTCGGCAAACAGTGCCCGAAACAGCGGAAGAGGAGAGGACACACCAGCCACCCACAGCAGGACCAGGGTGCCATCAAACCACCCACTGTGACCCACCCACAGCAGGGCCAGGGTGCCAGCCAGCCACCCACGGAGACCCACCCACAGCAGGGCCAGCCAGCCACCCATGGTGACCCACCCACACCAGAGAGCCAGCTAGCCAGCCACAGTAGGGTGCCAGCCAGCCACCCACCCACAGGAGCCAGTCACAGAGGATGCGGGAGCCAGACACAGCTACAGTACTAATAGTTAAGGTAAGAGGAGTGCTACACAGTGCCAATTTTATTTTTACTTTGTGAGAGGTTGGGTCAGGGGTGAGAGTCATGGCACAAGGAGATAGACCCATGAGGACCAGAGTGAATGAAAGTGTTCACTGTACACTCCGTTAGAAAGAGGCCCCCCTCCAGGTCCCAATATACCGCTTTGTAGTCTCTAATGGGATCTGCGGGGGACTCTCTCTAACGGACACTGTTAGAGAGACCCCCCTCCAGGTCCCATAAAAAAAGGCAGAAATTGTACTTTGTTCAAAATGTAGGAGCGGGGTCAGGGGTGAGCCATGGGTGGGGTCAGGGGTGGGTCATGGGTGGGGTCAGAGGTGGGTCATGGGCGGGGCTTGACAGGGGGCCCTTGCTTTATTTGGAATGGGGGCCGTGACTGTTGTCAGTCCGCCCCTGCCTCCAACCTTCTGCTAAGTGTTGGATTCAGTTGTGGGGATTCACTTTGATGGTCACAGAAGTCTCACTCATGTTGTAAAAACTTTGTTGAAACAAAGTGACACAGTTGCACTTTGGGATTTCCTTTAAACATTGTGGTGGAGGATTCCATATTATGGTATGAATGAATTTTCATTATTACCAGTTTTTTGGGGGCTTTTTTTACTCAATACTATTGCTGCACTATTTTTATATATGCTGTTTATATGTTCTTTTTATTAATTATCAGTGAAATAGTCTCAATACCATTGTTATATATTCAGTTATAAGAAATGTTGTGTTAAGGAGTCTCACATTTAATGTTATATTTTCACATTTATATTGTTTGAATGTTATATACTAGTGCTGTAGTCTTCCATATTGTACTATTTGGATGTATATCGGTCTTCCTGCTGGTTTCTGGTTCTCACTATCAGGCCTCATGCACACTGGATGATTTTGCTCCTAGGGGTGTCTGGCATTTTTTCCTGCCTCTAATCTCCCCTCCATATTATCATATGTGCCCATTCACAGATAAACTTTTAGAGGAGTTTAGTGACCGGAGAGTTTAGAGGCAGAAAAAAACATCTCCAGTGTGTCCAGGAGCAGCAGAATTTTGTCATAAAAACACCTGATGAATGTAAACGCATGTAAATGTGTCTAAAGTCCTGGTAATGATAGGCGAGTTCAGCACTTGAGTGTTCATTTATTTCAATGGGCATAATAAATTATTTTTTCTGGCCAATGACATGAATGAATGCCCAAATGCTTGACACAGGTAAATGCTGCTAAATACATTACACACTTTTACAATCTTAAGGCTTTTTTTGCCTTAAATGCTGCCAGGAGGAAGACTTCTAGGAGAGTTAAGAAAACATCCAGTGTGCATGAGGCCTTGGAGATTACACATTTTATTTTGTTTTTAATTCATATATTTAATTGCTTTATTTTATATCCAACTTTAACCACTTGCTGACCATGCTATAGCCGAATGATGGCTACAGTGCGGCCAGCTAGTTCTGGGAGGCCGTCATATGACAGCCCCCCGTGCTTCTCACGCACCCCCTGCGGCACGCACCTGGAAGTGTCCGTGATCGGGGTAAAGGGCCAATCACAGAAGATTTTTTATTTTCTTTTTGATGATTTCTTTTATGTCCAGAGCTGTGGGGCATCGAAGGGGGCTAGATTATCACCACCAATGGCAAATCTATATATGGGTTGGTGGGAGGAGCTTTTTCTCTTCTCTTTGGACAACCCCTCTGCACACAATATAGTCTGGTATGGTCACTACATTGATGATCTGCTAAGGGTGTGGGATTGGGATGACTCTTCATTGAATGGATTTGTCAGTTTCATTAACAATAATGAACTCAATCTTCAGTTCAGTCTCTTTTTATTTCCCAAACATTGACTTTCTGGATATCTCCCTGTGTGGGGATCCAGATACTAAAGCTATACACACCTGCACTTACAGAAAGCCATTCTCGAGAAAGAATACTCTTATTGCCACCAGTTGTCACCCATCCCACACCATCCATGCGATCCCTGTTGGAGAATTCACTCGGGCCCAAAGGAATTGCTCCTCTGACATGACTTTTAATGAGGAATGCCAGACTATAACTACACGACTAGCACAAAGGGGCTCCCCCAAATCAGCTGTTCAGAGAGGATTGGCTAATGCTAGGGCTAAGAGAAGAGAGGATCTACTTTCAGTTAATTCAAAAAACAAAGCAATAGAAATAAACATGTTTGTATAGGGGCAGATAGGAAGAACAATTGTTTGGCAACATTTGTAACCACCTTCTCACAAGAATACCATCAAGTTGTTAATATAATAAAGAAAAATCTTCCCATCCTCTATTCAGACAAAAGTCTCCATAATGTTTTAAAATCAGGGTGTCGTTTTTCCAGTAGATGAGCTCCAACTTTGGGCTCCTTGCTGTCACCTAGCTTATTTTCATCTAGAAGATACCAACCCACCTGGCTCTCATATCCAGGCTGTTACCCATGCAATCTAAAAACCTGCAGATACTGCCATGCTAATCTTTGTATTAAATCTTTTAACTCAGCGATCACTGGAGAAAGCTTTGACATTAAGCAATACATTAATTGTGGAACCAAGTATGTGATGTATAAAATTTTCTGCATTTATTGCAACCTGCAGTATAGTGGATGTAACACACGTGCTTTACTAACAAGAATAGGAGAACATTATTGTGATTCTGTTTTTCCCAAATGCAAAGAATATTTCAAATGTCTCATATCACTTTAAAGAATGTCATTCTGGTAATTTGTCCTCCTTTAGGTTTAATGGCATTGAAAGAGTGACTCCTATGCCCAGCAGTGGGGATAGGAACCGACGGCTTCTAGGTAGGGAGACATGGTGGATATTTAGGTTACAAACCAGGGTCCCTCAGGGGTTAAACCTCAGATGGGACCTGGATTTACATTTAAGTTGATTCTCTTCTGCACTACCTGCCTCTTCCCTTTTAACACGATTTCTATTCTCCTACTGGGCATTCTTGCTATTTATTCATTTTTTGTTTTGCCACCTTATTGGACTTTAGACCCCTTTCACGCTGAGGTGTTTTTCAGGTGCTTTTGGGCTAAAAGTAGCACCTGTAAAGTACCTGAAAAAACGCCTCCCCTGCAATCCCAGTGTGAGAGCCTGAGTGCTTCCACACTGGGGGCGCTGCACTGTCAGGACGTTAAAAAAAGTCCTGCAAGCAGCATCTTTGGGGAAGTGGAGAAGCGATGTATACACCACTCCTCCACCACTTCTGCCCATTGAAATGAATTGGCACCTCTGCCGAAGTGCCTGCAAAGTGCTTCGGCAGCGGTGCTACATGGGCGCATTTAACCCTTTATTGGGCTGCAAGCGGGGGTTAAAAGCGCCCCGCTAGTGGCGAATAGCACCGCTAAAATGATGGTAAAGTGCTGCTAAAACTAGTGGCGCTTTACGGTCTACTCCTGCCTGCCCCAGTGTGAAAGCAGCCTTAATGTCTTTTTCTAATTATGTAACAAATTATGTTTGTGCTTTAGATTAAATTTATGTCTGTCCATGTATGGTGTTTCACCTCTCCAAGTAACTTTACTGTATTTTTCGCTCCATAAGACGCACTTGGGTTTTAGAGGAGGAAAACAAAAAAAAGGTTTTCTGAACCAGATGGTATATTAAATATTTACCAGTGCCCATGAAATGCAGCCTTACCTGTGCCACCTCGCACAGACTGACATTCCTTATTCATCCACCTGTCACTCAGAAGACAGAGCGAAACGACCACTCGGGCTGCTCTGTCTTCTGTGAGTGATAGGCAGGAGATCACCTGGTGTTCGCAGGAGACGGCTGCGCCGCCGCTGGCCTGGTATTGTAATTGCCCACATTTACGCTTCTTCCACCAACCTATGTGGGAGAAGTTGTGGAAGCTCTGTGAACATATTGTACATCTGGTGGGACTGTCAAACCCTTCCTCTTGGACTATCCTCTACAAGCTTTTTTCCCATCATACCAACTCCTATACCACTCTCGCCTCAAATAGTACCATTGGGTATGGACATGGATACCTGGTTCTGGTCCTCACACAGAGTCATCTCCCACATATTCATAGCCACCCGCCTAGCCATCGCAAGACATTGGAAAACCCCCCATATCACCTGCAACTCAGAATTAATATTTATTTTGAACAACCATTGCCTAATGGAATATATATATACCAAAGCCCACCTACAAATTCCTGCCTTCCAAAAACACTGGGGCCTTTGGCTAAAACACCCCAAATACATACCCCTTTCATGATAGCATTACCACACCCCTGAAAGCCTAACACCCTGTCCATACTCCACCTACCACCCCTTTAGGTAACGCCATAACTATTCACTGCGTATTAACTGTGAATGTTTATATCTACTAAGCACACCCTAGAAACCTCTAAATGCATTCTCATGACCTATGTACACCCTTTCTTAATACATTATCCTGTTCTTTAACTGATTGTTCATTTGACAATCGACAGCTTTGTTCTTTGTAATTTGAAAAGCTTATAATAAAATTAGGTTTAAAAAAAAAAAAGTAAAACAAGTATAAAAAATGCATTTTCATTTTCTTGCCACAGTTTCCAAAAACTTGTGGAAATATTCAAAAGATTCACTATGCCTCATATAATATATGTTGGGATGTTTATTTTCCAAAATGGGATCATTTTGTGAGCATTTCCATTGTCCTGATGCTCCAGGGCCTTCAAAGTTGTAATAGGTATTCAAGAAATTAGATGTGTAATTTATGTCCCTAGAACACCTGACGGTGCTCCGTGCATGTTGGGCCATACCTTGGAATGTCTACTTTCCAGAAAGGGGTCATTTGGGGGGTATTTGTACTTTCCTGGCATGTTAGTGTCTCAAGAAATGAGACAGGCCATCAGTACATCAGGTGTGATCAATTTTCAGTGA
This sequence comes from Aquarana catesbeiana, assembly GCF_042186555.1. Taxonomy (NCBI): domain Eukaryota; kingdom Metazoa; phylum Chordata; class Amphibia; order Anura; family Ranidae; genus Aquarana; species Aquarana catesbeiana. The sequence continues at coordinate 227,240,555 of NC_133336.1, forward strand.
TTGGCACCAACGTAGACTCTATAATCTTCACAAAGACCAAGTAATATCCAAAGATATGTAGCAGTATACATTTTTGTCACAATGTATTAAGGAAATTACTAATTTGCTAAATTTTATAACAGAAATAAAGAAAACCTTAGAGTTACCGGTAACGGTATTTTTACGAGTCTTTCAGGATAGCACCTGGAGAGAGCGCAGCTCCACCAACTTCCCAGGAAACACTGCAGTTATTCCTTTAAAGCCTGGATACTTCCACCATGGCCTCCGTTGTTACCAAGTACCTTTGGCCATGCTAAAAATATATAAGCAGAACATAGCAACCACAACACATTAACATTTATAAAAACTTTATAAACATTTATAACCCAAGGAAGGGCCATTGGCGCTGTCCTGAAAGACTCGTAGAACTACCATTACCGGTAATTCTAACTAAGGTTTTCTCACTTCGTCTTTCAGGACAGCACCTGGAGATGACAAACGAGTACTTACTCTTAGGGTGGGACCACCACCTGCAGGACCTTCCTGCCAAATGACTGCTCTGCTCCCGAGAGCAGGTCCGTCCTATAATGACATGTAAAGGTGGAATAACTCGTCCATGTGGCCGCCTTACAAATTTGCCCTGGCAAAGCTCCAGCTCATTCTGCCCAGGACGTAGCTACAGCCCGAGTTGAATGGGCCACTACCCCTCTGCGGGAGGTACTATTTCCGCAGCCCTGTAAGCTTCGTGGATAGCCATCCAAAACCACCTACCAATCATGCTTTTAGAAGCCCTTATGAGACCCAGAAAATAAAACAAAAAGAGAATTGGATCTTCTAAACTCCTTTGTTACCTCTAGATAGCGTAAAACGCATCTCTTTTCATCCAGACTATGAAATTCTCTTTCTTTAGGGCCTGTTGGATTTGGACAAAACATGGGTAGAATTATCTCTTGAGCTCTGTGGAAAACTGAAGCAACCTTCAGCAAAAACCCTGGGTCCGTTCTCAGTACTACCCGATCTGGGATAATTGTCAAGAAAGGCTCAATGATGGATAATGCCTGAAGCTCACTGACACTTCTAGCCGAAGTGACTGCTATCAGCAGTGCTAGTTTTAAAGACCACAATTTAATTGTGGCCTCTTCTGGTGGATCAAAGGGTCTTCTAGTCAGACCCTGTAAAACAACTGACAGATCCCATTTGGGAAAACACTTAAAAGGCACTGGTCTAGCTCTAGCTAGTGCCTTGAAAAACCTGATGATCCAAGGGTCTAGAGATAACCTTCTCTCTAGAAAAACTGATAATGCAGCCACCTGAACTTTCAAGGTATTTGCTGCAAAACACTTTTCTATTCCGTCCTGTAAAAATTCCAAAACAGAAAAGTTCTCCTTTGGGGAGTAATTTTTTGAATCACACCAGAAATTAAAGCATTTCCAGGTCTTAAAATAAATGGCCCTTGTGACCTTCTTCCTGCCATTTAACAGGGTACAAACTAAATTATTGGACAAACCCTTACTCCTCGGGATTTGCTCCTCAGCAATCAAGCTGCCAGGTTGAGTTGACCTATGTTCGGATGCAGCCCTTTGGACCAGGAGAAACCAATGGGACTCTACCGCCAATTTTAATAGACCTGAAAACCAAGGCCTCTTGGGCCAATACGGGGCCACTAAAATTCGAGTTGTCCTTTCTCCCTGTAGCTTCCTGAGCACTAACGAGATCATTTGTATAGGGGGAAAAGCGTAACACAAACGTAAGGTCCAGCGCTGCGCCAGTGCGTCCAGACCCTCCGCTTGGTCCTGCCTGTTCAGGGAAAAGTAGACCGAAACCTTTGCATTTGTCTCTGATGCAAAAAGGTCTATCTGGGGAATCTGTCCACTATCCGCTGAAAGACCTCCTGACTCAGGCTCCATTCGGACTCTAGCACCCTTTTTCTGCTTAAAAAGTACGCTATTTGGTTTAGGCTGCCCTTCAGATGTATTGCTGTTAGGGATGCCATGTTGTCCTCTGCCCAGGTCAGAGTCTGAAGGGCTAGGTCTAGAAGACACCTGCTCCTTGTGCCCCCCCGCCTTGATATGTAAGCCACTGCCATGGTGTTGTCCGACAACACCTGGATGTGCTGGCCACTGATCGTCTGTCTGAAGGCCCACAACCCCAGAAAAATGGCCCTTAGTTCTCTCCAGTTTGAGGATCTCCTGGATTCCTCCACTGACCAGGACCCCTGAGCCAACTGGTTCTTGAGATGTGCACCCCCACCCCCAGGAGCTCGCATCTTGCTCAACCCTTGCTCAAATTTGCCTGATCCCTCCACCACCATAACTTTCTTTTTACTGGTGACGGGATCCTTATATGTTTTTCCAGAGACTCTCCGTAGGCCCAACTCTGTAGGATTGCCTGTTGGAGGTCTCTTGCATGGAGGCGGGCCCACTGAACAGCTGGGATAGAGGCTGTAAGAAGTCCCAGAGTTGACATGGCTGATCGAACTGTAACGGCCAGATTTGTCTGTACTCTCTTTACTGCCTCCTGTACCTTTACTATCTTTTCCTCCGGGAGAAAAATCTTTTCCTGTACCGAGTCTATAACATAGCCCAGGAAAATGATCACTTGACAGGGAATAAGGCTTGACTTTTCCTTGTTCAAAATCCAAACCGGACTCTCTAAATGGTTCTGTGCCCTTCTCAGATCCCTTTGCAAAAGATCCTTTGAGCTGGCAAACAAGAGAAGGTTGTCCAGATATGGTACTACAGATACCCCTTCCAACCTGAGTGGTGCCAATGCTTCCGCCATGATCTTTTGTGAAGATCCTTGGAGAGGCTGAGAGACCGAACGGGAGAGCCCTGAACTGAAAGTGTGACCCCACTCCCCTTGCTCTGATTGCCAGATGCAGATATTTTTGTGATGCCGGTGTTATGGGAACGTGCACGTATGTGTCCCTTAAATCCATGGAGGCTAGAAACCACCCTGCGGGCAGGAGTTTCCTCACAGAATAAATTGTGTCCATCCGAAATGTTTTGTACCGGATGGACCTGTTTAAGATCTTTAAATTCAGTATTAACCTGAATTTCCCTGACAGCTTCCTTACTAGAAAAACATGAGAATAACACCCTAGTTCTTCCTCCCGCTGGGGTACTGGGATGATTGCCTTCTGCTGCAGGAACTCCTGCAAGAGTGAAGTCATCGCCACCATTTTCTTCTGATCTCTGGGGAGTTGTGTCACATAGAAACGAGACGGTGGGCTTTCCGAGAACTCCAGTGTGTAACCCTCCGAAATTACTTTGAGAACAAAGGCACTGGACAGCGTCCCCTCTTACTGCGGAAGAAAGCACTGTTTCCTTTGAGTCCCGGGTCTGGTAAAAAGGATGAAAATTCTTTTTAGGCTGTGGTGTCACCTTCTTTTTGGCCAGGAATGCTTTTTTCTTATCCTCTGTTCTATCTAGAACAGCGTCACAATCTGGGACGAATACTAGACCCCCCTCGAAGGGCAGGCCGCACAACTTTGTTTTGGAGGCCGAATCCTCCAACCAGGTTTTGAGCCACAAAGCCCTCCTCACAGAGTTAATTAAAGCTGAAGATCTTGTGGACATTTTAACCGACTCAGCTGAAGCATCCACCATATAACCTACCACCTTTTGTAGGACTGGCAAAGTATCCAACAAATCCTTCCGAGAGGTACCTGCCTCAATATGGCCTTTTAGTTGTTCCAGCCAGTATTCTAAATTCCTTGCCACCACTGTAGATGCCATAGCTGGTTTGAGATTTGCTAATGTCGAATCCCAAGCCTTTTTCAACAGAGAATCAGCTTTTTTGTCCATTGTGTGATTAAGACCCCCATGTCTTCAAAATCGAAATCGGTATTTTGCGACACCTGCGAAAAAGCTGCATCAAGTTTAGGTCTCTTGTTCCAAACTTGTGCGCTGTCTTCAAAGAGAAATCTCCTTTTGAGAGATCTGGAAAAGAAAGGGGCCCTCTCTGGATCCTTCCATTTCCTCTTTATAGAATCTGTCAGCACTTTATGCACCGGAAACACGCGATTCTTGACTTCATCCATTCCCTGATACATCTTGTCATGTAGTGACAATTGAGTCTTATCCTCCTTAATATTCAGGGTTGTGTATATGGTTTTAAGAAGGTCCTCTACCTCTTCCAAAGATAACCTATAACGAGAGGAAGAAACCTCTTTTTCCTCACTTTCCCCATCTGAACCTGAAGACTCATCCTTCTCCTCCTCCTCAGACTCACTAACCACTCTCCTGGCTGTAGAGGAGGTGTGAGCACTGGGCGGAGAACTCTCTGCTGACTGTGCTACTGGACGTTTGTCCAGATAGGAATGGAAGGATTGAAACGTATCTTCCAATTCCTTCCAGAAATAAGTGAGCATCTCACCAGGCTGGACAGAGGGCTCTTTAGTGGAAGTTTCCTCTCTGACCAGATCTGCTATGCAAGCTTTCCACAGTAGTTTAGTCAACGCCTCCATAAGGGCAGCTTTACATGAAGCACACCATTTTTTAAGGGGGAGGGGAAAATTGCTTGGATTTTTCCTTAGATTTCTTTCATATTTTGACTTTCCCAGTCCTTCGCCACTGTGAGGACCGGAAATTGCACAGGCCGAGGCTGCCTCCCACTTCCGCGTTCCAGCGGCCAGAACCGGAAGCTGCCGCGCACCGCCGGAAGTCCCGCCCCGTCCGGCAGTGACAGTGCATGCCACTCGGAACTGCCGAGTGCAAACTTCAAGACTCCGCAGATGGAGCAGTCCGCACCCGCCATCTATCGGAGCGGGACACCTGGCAGCCTCTGCCCTCGCAAGGCTCGAAAAGCGGGAGACACCGCAATACCCCCCACCAGTCAGGGGGGTATTGGGCTGGGCCTAGAAAAAAAGACTGACAAGGTATGCCCTTAAGTCACCTCCACCTGGAGAGAGCGCAGCACACCCCTGGTCCCCTGCAGCGCTTCTACCATGGCCGGAGGAAACACTACAACTGAGGCCATGATGAAAGTGTCCAGGCTTTAAAGGAATAACTGCAGTGTTTCCTGGGAAGTGGGTGGAGCTGCGCTCTCTCCAGGTGCTGTCCTGAAAGACAATGTGAGAAAAATGCATTTTGTTACGAAATTTCTGGTATTTTTTTATTTATAGTGCAAAAAATAGAAACCCAGTGGTGATTAAATAGAACCAAAAGAAAGCTCAATTTGTGTGGAAAAAAAGGCAAAAATGTCATATGCGTACAGTGTTGTATGACTGAGTAATTGTCATTCAAAGTGTGAGCACTGAAAGCTGAAAATTGGCCTTGGCAGGAAGGGGGTGAAAGTGCCCTGTGGGAGAGGGTTAAATAAATTGGCGATATGTAGAGACAAGCATGATATAAAATATATCTCCATTATTGTTATTTGATTTATCTAGTTTGGACATACCAGTCCAGGATTGGATATTTATAGACACTTTGTAGAAGAAGAGAAGAATGTTACCAGAAGAAAATTAATTTCTCCCCCAGGAATGAATGTAACTATTCTCTACATGAATGGAACTCATTTCTCTTTATTGGAATCATTAACATGAGATCACTTAATAAAAGACGATTAATCATCTACACTATTGGAGGATTTCTCTTTTTGTGGATCCCGATTATTAAATGTGACATGAGAAGTGGATGAGGTGGTGTGATCCATTCATTATTCCTGTATGGGGATTGGACCATACACACTCACACTGACCTCTAGGCTTTCACCTCCAACCAGGGGCGGACTGACCATTCGGCCACTCGGGCACTGCCCGAGGGCCCCCGGGCCACTAGGGGGCCCCATAAGGGTTGCCAGCCTCAGTATAACCAGGGACAGTATGTAAAAATGTGTGTTTCTTTTACATCTGTCTCTGAAATGTCCCTTACCGACATCCTTTGGTCTAAAAACCTCAAGATTAAAGTACCTTCTCAGCCAATAGAAACCTGTCTGTGTATACTGTGTGATTGTATACTGTGTGTGTGTATTTGTGTATACTGTGTGGCCCATAATCTCTGATTGCCTGGGGGGCCCCATAATCTCCTATTGCCCGGGGGCCCCATGAGTTGTCAGTCCGTCCCTGCCTCCAACCTTCTGCTAAGTCTTGGATTCAGTTGTGGAGATTCACTTTGATGGTCACAGAAGTCTTTCTCATGTTGTGGAAACTTCATTGACTAAAAGTGACACCATTGTACTTTGGGATTTCCTTTGAACATCATGGTGGAGGATTTGATCTTATGATGCGGAGAAGATTTTATTATTACCGTTCTTTATTTGGACCTTTTTTAAATTTGTACTAATATTGCTGCACTAATTTTATACATGCTGATTATAAAATCTCTTCATTAGTTATCAGTGAAATAGTCTCCATACCATTGTTATATATACACTTATAGGGAGTTTTGTGTTGAGGAGTCTCACTTTTATTGTTACATTTTCACATTTCTATTGTTTGAATGTTATATACTAGTGCTGCAGTCTTCCATATTATACTAGATGTTCCAACTCCACCAATAGGGATCAAATATAACAATTACATTCGCTACAAAAATACACTTTCATACATGTGAGGAAGGGCAGATCTCCTCCAACCTATTCACAGCTACTTCAATCTATATAACATATAACGTGCAAAAATACATAAACATGAAGATCAACAAAGTTATCTTATAAAATTGGAAACATCAAGAGAAAGTTTATAAAGGTGAAAAAGTGGATTTCCTACAAGCCATTCACCACTACTTCAATCACCATACAGTGACTTGTGTAGTAACAGAAATAAAAAGTCCCAGAGATTTATCCAGATGGTTTAAATTAATGCTGATCAGCTGCCACCTCTTTGCAGCAACTTCAATCAACCTCCACCACACTGGTGAGCAAACATGTCACTTACCAAAAGGTCCCCACAAGCAAGGCCCAGACACGCTTGTTTATATGCTTTCAGCAGCGCCACTCCGCTCAAGCCAGCTTCCGATGAGAACAGACTGTGCCACGGAATGTCAGACCTCCAGGTAGTATCTACAATATCACCCAAGGTATCCAGACAATAGCCACAACCATATTACAAAGAAAAGAAAAAGCCCCCAAAGTGCATAATCCTTAAATATGCAGGGGGTCCCCGGGTTACAAACAAGATAGGGACTTTAGGTTTGTTCTTAAGTTGAATCTGTTTGTAAGTCGGAACAGGTACATTTTTTAAGTCTAGCTCTAGCCAAAAAATCTATTTTTAAGTTTTTTAGCTAGCCTAGGGAAGGGTTATCACCCCTGTAACATTTGTTTTGCTGTCTGTGCCCCTGTTCAGAAGATTTCACCTCACTTTCTGTCCCAATGACAGTTGGATTTTGAAAATTTGGGGTTATTAGGGAAATAAGGATTGGTGATAAAGCATCAGTGGAGACACCTTTTTCCCATATTAACTCTTACAGGAGTGAATTTCCCTTCCTAGGGGGTAGATTTCTTCTCACTTCCTGTTGTCTCCTTCCGTTTGTAAGTAGCAGTCGTTTGTAAGTCGGATGTTTGTAAGTAGGGGACCCCCTGTATATAGAATCACAGATTGTACACTTCCATCATATACACGAGTATACACAGAACTCAGAGCACACACCGCTCCGGACTGCAGCCGTGTATGATGGAGTCCAGGCAGTGACATGGAGGCTTTTTCTTTTCTATGTAATGTGATTGCGGCCATTGTCTGGATGATAATGTATTTTTGCACATTATATGTTATAGACTGAAGTATCTGTGAATAGGTTGGAGGGTATCTGCCCTTCCTCACATGTATGAAAGTGCATTTTTGTAGTTAATTCAATTTTTATTATTGATCACTATTGGTGGAGTTATCACATTTACATTATAATGCCGTGTACACACGGTCGGATTTTCCGACGGGAAATGTTCAATGGGAGCTTGTTGTCGGAAATTCCGACCGTGTGTAGGCTCCATCGGACATGTTCCATCGGACTTTCCGACAAACAAAATTTGAGATCTGGATCTCAACTTTTCAGACAACAAAATCCGTTCTCATAAATTCCCATCGTGTGTACACAATTCCGATGCACAAAGTTCCATGCGTGCTCTGAATCAATTACGAGACGGAAGCGCTCGGTCTTGTAAAACTAGTGTTCGTAATGGAGATAGCACATTCGTCACGCTGCAAATGTAATAATCTTTTAATGCAGCGCATTCTCTTCTTCTTTATAATGCTAGGATAATGAAGTTGTTTTGCTGCTGATATTCACAGAGAGTTCTGAAAAAATTATTTCTTTATTATTTCTCGTGATCTCCTGAATAATATTAGTTATTTTTTCGTCAGATCTCCAAAATAATGTTTTGTATTTAATTTTTATAGTGATTTTTTTTTAAATCAAGATCTCCTGTTTTATGTATTTTTCTCTAGTAATCTCCATAATTTTGTTTTTCGTTTTGTGAATCAAGTTACCACAACACCATTATTATCTTGTATTTTTTAACCTCAAGGTGGTTGGTTGGTGTCCCTTGTTAATTTGACATATTTTTGAAATGTACCTGCCTACTCACAAACAAACTGTCCTTTTTGAAGTATAACACATAGGCAAGTATTTTAACAAAAAAAAAATAGCCATTTATTATGGGTCATAACAAAATAAAGAGGAAGGCAATGCTGGATAAACTGGTGAAATTTGCGAAGCCTTTCTACCCCAGGGCACACATCCAAAATATTTTACAGGCAAAATTGGTGGCCTGAGGAGTCCATATAATAGTGAGCACAATCCGGTCCAGGAGTCCAAGAGATCAGGAACAGCAGCAGATGATATATACTGTATATACTCAAGTATAAGCCAAGTTTTTCAGCACTTTTTTTGTGCTGAAAATGCTCCCCTCGGCTTATACTCGAGTCAAGCATTTTTCTGCAGCAGAGAATGACATTTTCCGAACCGACTTTGGGGCCCCGTATCTCGGGGCCACTTGGTGCTAGGAACCCCAAATTTGGTGTGCAAACCCAGTGGAACTAGCACTATAACTATAGGGTTCCTAGTACCAGGTGGCCCAGAGATACAGGGCCCCAAAGTCGGTTCGGAAAATGTCATTTTCTGCTGCAGAAAAGTGCTTGACATTTTCCAAACTGACTTTGGGGTACCAAGTGGCCCCAAGATACGGGGCCCCAAATTCTGTCAACTGTGTCCATCTGCAGCAATGTCATTTCGGGACCCTTTGGGTCCAGAGACCCCAAATTTTGGCTGCAGCTAGGGGGCATCTAGGAACCCTTAACTACAGAGTTTGAAGTTCGAGGGACCTATGGCTGCAGAGGGGCACAGTGAGGCATGCAAATGGCACAGTGAGGCTGCAAATGGGCATTGTTGACCCTCTTTTCCGCTTACAGTAGCTGCACATTTCTCACCCTAGGCTTATACTAGAGTCAATAAGTTTTCCCAGTATTTTGTGGTAAAATTAGGTGCCTCGGTCTATATTCGTGTCGGCTTATACTTGAGTATATATGGTATGTCCCAAGGCTGTGGTCATATAACAGCCCGCATCTTTTGCCAGACCAGACTGAATCCAGGCCATCACACTCTTGTCTTCCATAGACTCTTCCTTCCAGGCTGTGGCTCTGGTGTTGGAGTTGTGGCAGGAGGTGGAGGAAGAGGACGATGGTCGACCTCCTGGCTGCCATTTACCCCTGCCACCTCCAGACTTTACTGTGTATGAAAAAGGGACATATTTTTAGTTTTTTGGTCATCAATCACACACAATTATCAGCTCATGACCTTGCAAATTGAATGTTAACAAATAGAAAAGACTATCATTCTGAGCCCAGCATTTTTCATTCTTGTCCCAATCCTTTTTGGCCACTACTGTTGATATTGATATGTAAACCACTTTGTTAAATCAGCAATTAGTGATCAATAATAACATCTAGTTAACATCATTAATTTTATGACAAGAAATATGTTGAACAATGCTCTACCTGACTCAAGCTGGGCTCCTCCACATCTACCTGGGTGGAAGTCCCAGGTTGGACATCGGAAGCCTCAGCTGAGGTGGAAGGAAGCCTTGAAGGAAGAGTGGAGAGTGCCTGCCTGGGTTCACTATGATCTGACAGAAAATGCAGTCTGTCATATTACCACAGCCTGGGGACATAAACATCATCTGCTGCTCCTGATCTCTGGGAATTCTGGACCTTCTTTCGCTCCCAAAGATAAGTACTCCTCATGCCACCAATTTTAGCCTTCAAATAGGTGATGTCTGCTGTGGGGATCATTGGCTTCACAAATTCAAACAGTTTCTCCAGCGCTGCCTGCCTCTTTCTTAGCTTATTAAAAAATGGGTGGTTCACCTGCCACAGACAGGACAGCTCCCTGAACATGTCAATGAATTTTGCTAGAAATTCCCTATCATTGAATGGATCCATTTTCTCTGCAAGACACAACACAAGACAAATCCTAATGTCAGGCTAAACTCTTCTAATCTTTACCCAATATAGGCCTCAATCTAGATGCAGTATAGGCCACTGATGCACCAAATTCAAATTGTAACTTCATCATTACGTTGCTCATTTTCGCTATGCCTTCCTCCACTCACAGATTGTACGTACGACGCACACATGTTACGCTTTATATAGACTGCACATGTGTGAAACTCCGCCCGCCCCTGACATCCTTTCTAGTCTATTCCCCGCCCCTTGTCTTTTGGCGCAGTGGGAGAGCAAATGGTGGAGAAAGTGCATGCAGACAGCAGCAGCAATGACGAAAGGCCGGAGCCACGAACGCCCCGATCCCGGAGGAGATTTAAGGCCTCAAATATGTCCTTTATAGAGATGGTGGACATCTTGAAGAGGGCCGACTATGATAGGAAGCATGGACCTTACCCAAACCCAAATGTGAGAAAGGCCAAGATCATGACTAAAGTTGTGAAAAGTCTGCACAGGAATTTTGGGGTACGGCGATCCAAGGATCAATTGAGGAAACGCTGGTCAGACCTGAAATTGAGGGAGCATGATCAGTACAGAAAGATCAAGAGAGTTTTTCAAAAAAGTAAGTAGTTGTCATGTGTTCCTATTATTATTATTACTTGCATGCTGCTCCATGTGCTATTATTTACTGTAGTACAGTTTAAAATGGCAACTTTCAGGTTCGTGGGCACAGTAATCGTTCGTAGTAAAAATTGTTTGTTCGCTCACTAATACAATGTTTTTGGCAGATGCAGGTTAACTACATTTGTTCATGCCTATTTGTATTAAAAGAAGTTTGTTGTCTAGATGGGTTTGTAACTAGAATGAAATGCAAACTTGATTCAGTGTAAGGAGAGGACACTCAACAGCTGTTTACACATCTGGACGCCTTTTTAGGGTGTCCCACACAGGTACTCCAGTGGATACTAGGGGTGTATCCATGTGTGAAAATTGTACAAAAAAGGAGCATATTCCAGCTTTAGAAAGGGAAAAAAGTAATGCTTCAGCTTGGAACTCTGCCAAAACAGACAATTGTACAACACTTCCAAGCAATGTTTCATATTACTATTTCTAGCCTCAAATATCTGTGTGCTAAGTATACCTTTTTTTATTCACATAGGGGAGAAAAGACTCAGGACATCTGAGGACAACAGGGACCCCTGCCTCCTAAAGAAAAGCAAATCCCCACACCACAACCAGAAGATGTGAACGAAGGAGAGGTTTATGAAGTGGGCAAAATAGTGACCACAACAGGTGAGTGTCTGAGACCACAGCTTCAGGTAATAGATGGATGCCTGCATATTTATAATACATGGTGTATTTTTTTATTTTAGGTGATGTGGATGTTGTGGAAGAAGAATCTCATTTCACAAGTGCAAGTTCACACGTCCTCATCAGGGAGATCATGGTGTGCGATCGTGATTTACAGAAGATCAAGGAAGACATCAATGATGTGGAAAGAAGACTCAAAAACATCATTGATGTTTTAGGCAGAATCTAAAACACCCCTAAAGTCTTCTAGTTTGTTTGTATTTTTATTATTTTCACACATTTTTAATATTTTTTAGAAAGCCAAATTTTGAAGATGCACACAGTGTGTCAACATGTGCTATCTGCCATCACGGGATATCAATGTACGCGTTTTGGGGGTGCAACCCCTTCCTCGCAACTAAGGTAGATGAGAGGAATTGCACCCCAGAAACACGTCCATTGATCCCCCATGATGAGAGCTACCACAGTTGACATTAGGCATGGGATCCGGAGGGAAATCCCCATTTTGACTCTCAATTTGTGTGCATCTTAAAAATTTGTCTTCCACAGGGGTGACATCACCCCATCTGATGAAGGCAATATCAACACAGTTTGGACATACTAATGTCTGATATTGCCTTCACTTTGTCAAGTTGAACGTAAGTTCCTGAGTTGTGTATTGTTTTATAGTTTTAAACATGCCTGTTTTAACACAAAAAAGGCTATTCGTACTGCCAAAAACAAAAATGTTATTACTAAAATATGTTGGTTGGTTAAAAAAACATTTTCTAACGCACATATGATTGTGCACAGAGTAAAAAGTTTTCTACTCAATTTGTGGCTTCTTCTTTCAATGCTCAATATCATTTTTTGGACTAAGTTGGTGTTTACACTGAAATGGGGGTTATTTACTAAAGGCAAATCCGTTTTGCACTCCAAGTGCACTTTCAGTGCAGTTTCAAGTGCACTTTTGCAGTGCACTTGGAGTGCAAAGTGGATTTTCCTTTAGTAAATACCTCCCACAGTGCTTTATAATTTGCCACAATCATGCCATTTTCGTGACTCAGCAAAATTAATTCATGGTGCTGAAAATGATGTATATTTTTAACGGTAATGCATTACATACATTAACAAAAAATAAGGTGTGTGTGTGTAGCAGACCCACAACATAATAATAGTTTGCTGAAGAAGAGATTGTCACCTCATGTATCAAATAAATTATTTTTGCACTATTGAAGAAAATGCCCCCAAAAAAAGCCCATTGGATAACCTAGGAGACAGTTAAAATAAACACAAGCAGTAAATCAAAGGAAATCTTATTTCAGTTTAACTAAAAAAAATATTTTTAAAATGTTTATGAAAGATTTTCTGGCATATCAATAGCCCCCCTACCCGCAAAGTACTCCATATATTTGATACGGACCTCGCGGGCGCTTTGGGGGGGCAAGCCAGGATGGCCAGCTTCAAGCGACATCAGGGTTTGTTTGTTAAGTCCGGCCTCAGGCCCAACTGAGGCAACATAGTTCATTGAATTTCTCCTTAAATAGGTGGAGAATGAAAAAGGGGGCGCAATATGGGTCCACTTTCTTGAGGTTGTGGCCTCACCGCTGCTTTAGCTATAGGTAATTTAGGGCGGCTGCTCCTTTAAGGAAGCTGAGCTGAGGTATCCGGGAAGAATCAGAGCACATGGAAAGTGCTGGAAGTGGAGATAGGCTATAAAAGATCAGCAGGAAAGAGGCTTTTCCTCTTTCCCACTGGACCAAGCAGGAATTTGAAGCTCACAAGTAAGGCTCTCTCTTACCCCTTTTATAATGGAGTCCCTGGTGATGCAGCTCCTTAAGAAAGCTGGCAGTGCAGGAGGGGAGACATGGCTGTGGTGCAGTCTGGCGCTGTCTTCACAGGAAGAAAACTTACAGCCTGAAGAGGGAGGTGGAGGCAGCACAGCAGTGGGCAGTGAGCAGGCGTATTAACAAGATGCGGGGCGGAGACAACAGGTGCCATCACTGAGGGAGAGAGCAAGGAGGAGCGCGCCTCCGGAACGAAGCGTACAGGCTCCGGAGGTTACAGAAGAGGCTCGGGATCAGCTGAGAGGGACGGAGGAGGATGGCGGTGGCTTGTCGTCTCGGAGTCGCCGGAACACAAAGAAGAGGTGGACTTGCTCGCAGTCACCAGCAGGCAGAGGAGGACAGCGGGGCCAGTCCCAGCAGCCTGCAAGTGACTCTAGGGGGAGGCGGCACACCATGCAGTCTCCTTGTCAGCAAGCAGCTGAAGCAATGCAGCAAGGCACTCGGTGTGCAGAGGTGCCTGGGCAGTTACAGGTCGGGCAGGCTGCACAAGTTCCGGACCCTGGAGTGCTGCTGGAGGATGAAGTACAGCAAAATGTTGTACAACCTCCAGCAGCTGGTGAGTTACAGCAATTAAATGTTTTATCTGGGTTAGTGGATCTCTGTCCTCCCTTGTTCAATCTCTGTTTCATGTCTCAGTTCCTGCTGTTTCTCCTATTTTGTCTTCTATGCCTGTTAACCCTCAAACTGCTGTACTTTCTAATCCTCCTGTCAGTTTAGCTCAGCACATTTCTATGACTGATTTTAACATTGGTATGCAGAATGCAAATGTGGTCCCTGAGCCATTGCACACAGCTGCGCCTGTCAGGGTTAATGTCCCTGAGTCCTGTATGAAAGACGCTATGTCCTGCGAGATGTCTCCCCTGGGGTATCATTTGAGCATGGCAGTTAAAGAAAAAATTTGGAAGGGAGAGTATTTAGATATTCTCTCTCTCCTGCCGGCTCATAAAGAGTTTACGATCATAGCAGATAAAAGGGGAGAAGAGAGGAGCGAGGATGACAGGCGCAGGCCAGTGTCCAGGTCATGCAATAACTGGTTGCAAGCTTATTGCATCTATTCTGGCATAATGGCAGAGAAGCACCCAGAATTGTGCGGGGACCTTTTTCAGCATCTTGACCATATTTTAGAGGCTTACAAGAATTTCGGTGGCCTGGGCTGGTTTTATTATGATGAGTCATTCCATCAAAAATTGTCCATACACCCATCACTTAGGTGGGGAATAAAGGACGTGGGGCTTTGGCTCAATTTAATATTGCCCCAGAAGCAGGTAGCTCCTAAACAGCCCACGGTTAACCCTTCCAATACAGCCTTTAGGAAAGGCTGTTGTTTTGCATTCAAGGATGGCTAATGCCACTGGAATGCATCGTGCAGGTACAATCATGAATGTTCTTTTTGTGCTGGAGCGCATCCAGCAGCAAAGTGTTTTAAGCGGAATGCGGCGGTGAGTTCTGGTCCAGCACAGAGGGATATTTTTTCTAAAAGCCTTCACGCCTGTGAGGCTGGAAAGAATGCGCCCGTGGCTGGACAACTACCCAAACAAAGTGACGGCGTGTTTGCTCATTGAAGGATTTTCCAATGGTTTTCCCTTACCTTCGTTTTTGGGCACTGGGTGTAAGATGGTTGAAAATTTGAAATCTGTTCAACTGTTTCCATAGGTGGTGAGGGATAAGTTGGCCAAGGAACTTGCGGAAGGGCGAATTGGGGGGCCTTTTGAACATCCGCCTTTTAGTAATTTCTGTATTTCCCCGTTAGGAGTGGTTCCTAAGCGGGAATCTAAAGCATTCCGCATCATACACCATTTGTCCTTCCCGAAAGGGGAGTCATTGAATGATGATATTGATGGGAGTTTGTGTTCAGTTTCATATGCGACATTTGAAGACGCAGTCAGAAAAATTAGATCGTTCGGCCCTGGAGCATTGTTGGCAAAAGCCGACATAAAATCAGCTTTTCGCCTCCTGCCTATTTCCCCATCAGCTTTTAATTCCTTAGGTTTTTTCTTTGATGGTCAATATTTGTTTTGATAAGTGTCTCCCGATGGTATGTTCGCTGTCATGTTCTTATTTTGAGGCGTTCTCCACGTTTTTGCATTGGGTTCTTTGAGTTCAATCTAGTTTGGATACTGTAGTTCACTATCTTGATGACTTTTTATTTGTCGGGCCAGCTGACTCTTCAAGTTGCTTTGAATTGTTATTGTCATTTCAGACTATGTCTCGGGATTTTGGTGTTCCTTTAGCGGATGAAAAGACATGCTTGCCCAGCACAACGATGGAATTCCTGGGCATTGAAATTGACACCTGTATGATGGAGTTTCATTTGCCTGAGGTGAAATTGAGGTGACTGATTACTTGGGTATTGAAAAGGAAGAAAGTTCGGTTGAAAGAGATGCAATCGCTGTTGGGGATTTTGGCCTTTGCCTGTAGAATTATGCCAGTTGGCAGGATTTTTTCTCTGCGCCTTTATCTGGCAATCTCTGGTATGAAATTCCCCCTGGATCACATTAGATTGACTAGCACTCTTAAAGTAGATTTGATGGTTTGGGCTAGCTTCCTGGAATGTTATAATGGGAGGTCTTTTTTCCAATCTGAGTTTGTGATGGCCTCAGATTTCCGTTTGTTTATGGATGCTGCAGTATCTAAAGGCTTTGGCGTTATCTGGAGAACAAATTGGTGCTGTGCAGTTTGGCCTGAGTTGTGGTTTCAGACATGTGTCACCCGGGAAGGTTGTTTTGTTGGAGTTGTTCCTGATTCTGGTGGCTTTGGAACTATGGGGCCTGGATTTTGCAAATAGGCGTATTTTAGTGGAGACTGACAACAAGGGCGTGCTCTATGCGGTTAACTGTCTTTCGTCCAGTTCATGGCTAGTGTTTAAAATGCTAAGACATGTGGTTTTTAGATGCCTCAAATTTAATGTTTGGTTAAAAGCTAGGTATACTCCTGGGATCCTAAATAACGTTGCTGATTCTTTGTCCCGGTTGCAGACGAACCATTTCCGGAGTTTGCTTCCAGAGGCAGATGTGACAGGCATCCCGTGCCCAGACCACCTGTAGGATGTGATTTGAGTGCAGTAGCAGAAGCTATTCAAGGTTCCTTGGCTCCCAAGACTTGGTCCAGTTACTCAGCGCTGAAGGTTTTAGTTTCAGAGAACCATCTGAAGCAACTGTTTTGGCCTTCTTATCCCGGTTAATGCAGCAGCGCTTTTCCTGTAGTTATGTGACAAAAACGCTGGCTGGCATTTCATTTTTCTTTCGGCTATTGGGTTTGCAACCTTGCACTTATTATTTTTCCGTTAAACAGGCACTGAAGAGATACTGGAGGTTGACTTTTGTTTCGGATAGTAGACGACCTATCTCCTTGGACATCCGTCGTGGCCTTTGCAGGGTTACTGCAATTGTTTGCTTCTCTACGTATGAAGCGATACTTTTCAAGACGGCTTTCGTGTTAGCCTTTTTTGGTGCTTTCCGTATCTCGGAACTTTTTTTTTGTCTTATTCATGCTAATTCAATGCCGCTTATGAAATTTCAGTTTGTTGCAGTTTTTAAGAAATGCTTGGTACAGATGGGATTAACCAACCTCAAATTTTCCTCCCACTCATTTAGGATAGGTGAAGCTTTTGAGGCGGCACGGGTATGGTTACCAGATTCTGACATTAAGGAAATGGGGAGGTGGAAGTCCCATTGTTTTTGTTTATATGTTAGGCCTAATTTGTTTATTTGAATTTCAGGTTTTCAGCACACAGTTTGGATTCTGGGACATTCCTTTATATACTGGGCACGAAAGAGAGCGGCTCAACGCAGTTACTCAACAAATTTGTCCCTGCAGCCGGACTCTTTTAAGTTATATTGGAAGGGCCTAAGAGGCCTTCAGTGGCATCAACTTTATTTTCACCTAACAAGGTTGTGTCAATTATGGCCCATGCCATCCATTTTGGTTATTCACTTAGGTGGCAATGATTTGGGGAACATTAGGACTCTAGATTTGTTGTTCATGATCATCGCTTTGTATCACTTCCCCAGGTACAACTTTAGTCTTTTCAGAGATAGTCCCTCGGCTTTCGTGGCTCTCCTCAGGACAGAGGAGGGTCATGGAAAAAATGAGGAAAAGAGTCAATAGGGCTCTTGAGAAATGTATGCCTCTGATTAATGGTTTATCCTATCGGCATGTGAACCTCGAAGGTGTTTGTACAGGCCGGGTTTGTACAGGCCTGATGGAGTCCATTTATCAGATGTGGGTCTGGATATATTCAATCTTGGTCTGCAGTACAGTATAGAGAGTGCTGTGGCCACGGCGATGGGGGGGCGGGCTTGATGTTCAAGCCCGCCTTGTGGGGACTGTTGTTTTTATTTAAATTCTGCTACTGCTCGAGTTCTAAGAACTGAGCAGATAGAAATATGTTTGGTGGATTTATGAAGTTATGATATAATAAAAGAGTTATGAATTATTACATTGTTTAAAACCAATAAAGGTGTCACGGCCAATTTCTTGCCAAGAAAAGGATGTTTGTGTTATTATTTAGTTAAATTCAGGGGCGGCTCTAGGCTTTGTGAGGCCTTAGGCAAAAATTAGACATGAGGCCCTCTTATGCCCATAATGGGAAGAATACCGTATTTATCGGCGTATAACACGCACTTTTTTCCCCTGAAAATCAGGGGAAAATCGCAGGTGCATGTTATACGCCGATCCCCTGCTATCCTGAGCTGTCAATTCTTCAAAATCGCCGACCGCGATTTGAAAATGGCGCCGCCGGCGCCGAAATACACAGAGCCGGTCCTCGGCTCTTTCCGGCGGCTCTCGTTCACTTTCGGCTCCACTCGTAGTCCCGAGCGGAGCTATCCGAACCTACTTGGCTAGGTTCGGATAGCTCCGCTCGGGACTACGAGTGGAGCCGAAAGTGAACGAGAGCCGCCGGGAAGAGCCGTGGACCGGCTCTGTGTATTTCGGCGCCGGCGGCGCCATTTTCAAATCGCGGTCGGCGATTTTGAAGCCCAGGTTACCTGAGATAGAGGTTTGAAGGCTGCACTGGGGCAAGGCTGCACTGGGTCAAGGCTGCACTGGGGAAGGCTGCACTGGGGAAGGCTGCACTGACAAGGCTGCACTGGGGAAGGCTGCACTGGGGAAGGCTGCACTGACAAGGCTGCATTGGGGAAGGCTGCACTGGGGAAGGCTGCACTGACAAGGCTGCACTGACAAGGCTGCACTGGGGAAGGCTGCACTGACAAGGCTGCACTGGGGAAGGCTGCACTGACAAGGCTGCACTGACAAGGCTGCACTGGGGAAGGCTGCACTGACATGGCTGCACTGACATGGCTGCACTGACATGGCTGCACTGGGGCAAGGCTGCACTGAGAAGGCTGCAATGATGGGCATTTAAATGTAAGTTTTTTCCCTTCAACTTCCCTCCTAAAAGTTTTTTTCCCTTAAAATTCCCTCCTAAATTGGGGTGCGTGTTATACGCCGGTGCGTGTTATACGCCGATAAATATGGTAATTAAAGCAATAAAAATTTAATACTACATTGCAATGTACAGTGTAAAATGAACTGATGGCAATCCATCCATGGCCAGTCCTCAAGGATTCCAGTATGGTATTGGATCATATCACACCATCGAGCTCACCCAGACCATCCCTCCCTTTCGCAGGCTGTGCTCTGCTCTCCACTGGGTGTGTCTTGTCAGCAGATCACCATTTGTGAGAGGCACAAAGAGATAACATTGACAGCTCAAGGTGGCAGCGCCACCCTTCTTCCCAATGCTGGGCTCTCCCCACCAGTGGCATAGCATGGGTTGTCAGCGCCTGGGGCAAGGCAAGTAATTTGCGCCCCCTAACCCGTGGACTTTTAGCTCTGGTCTGGTCACATGATCCCCTGTGTCAGTCATTGGTGGCTGCAGGGGAGGGGAGAGGATGGTAAAGCCTGGAGCGGTGACATCACCCACAGGTTCCCATGTCCCATCTGTTGTTGGCAGTTTTAAGGTCACATACCTTTGAACCCCTTAACCTTGGGCACTCCATTATGCAAATCTTTATCAGCCACTGTTGTAGAATACTTGGGCCTGCCCTCTCCAACCTACCGGTAAAGGAGGCCATCCATCAAAGTTATAAGCCAATAACAACCATTGGAGCCTTACCACTTCCTCTGGCTGGCCTAGATCTGTAAATGATAGAGTTTGTGGGGACTCATGTCTCCTGAATGTTCCTATCAGGTAGGTAAGAGGAATGCAGCACCTATAGGGTCTCTTTTATGCCCTGAGATAGTTTAGAAGGCTTAAAGGGTAAGTTCACGTTTTCATAAAAAACTAACTCCAAGTATCCTGGCCACCCCTTTGGACTTCGCTGTTCATAGTGCTCATGAGACCCCATGCTTCCGGTGTAGAGGTCTGTGGTCTTTACACAATTTATGACCCTGGAGGAGGAGGAGGAGGGAGGGGGAGAGGACAGAGGAAGGGGAGTAGAGAGGATATGGTTAGGGAAAAGAAGACAGAAGGAGGGGGAGAGAGAACATAGAGAGGGAATGGGCAGAAAGGACGGGGGAGAGAGCAGGGGGGGCAGAGAAGGGAGGGAGGGAGGACAGAGAGGGAGGGGGAGAGAAGATAGAGGGAGGGGGCAGGATAGAGAGAGGGGGGAGAACAGAGCAGACAGAGGGAGGGGAGAGGATAGAGAGAAGGGGGGGAGAAAGGACAAAGGGGAAGGACAGAGAGAGGGAGGGAGGGAGAAAGGGTAGAGAGAGAATGGGGGGGGGACAAAGAGAGGGAGGGAAGGGAAAGAGGATGGAGGGGGGAGAGGAGAATGTGGACAGAGGGAGGGGGGAGGGGATACATATAGAGAGAGAGGGAGTGGGAGAGAAGAGAGGGAGGGGGAGAGAGAGTGGATAGAGGGGGGAGGATAGAAAGAGGGAGGGGAGGGGAGAGGAGAGAGTGGACAGGGGGAAGGAGGCAGAAAGGACAGAGGGGAAGAAAATGGGGAGGGAGAAGAGAGGACATGGATGGGGGGATGATAGAGAGAGGGAGGGGGAGAGAAAGGGGGGGGAGGGAGGAGAGAAGAGAAAGGGAGGGGTGATAGAAATAATGGGGGGGATAGGAGGGTTAGAGGTCAGAGGGAGGGGGGATAGAGGGGAGGGTAGGTAGAAGGAGAAGAGGGGCTGACGTGATAATAAGGATAGGTGGGCAGTGTTGTACCACTGTAGGATCATAGACAGTGGCAGCCCGTCCATTAGGGGCTCATGGGCGCTGCCCGCCCTATCTATGTGCCCGGCCCCCTGATCTACATACAGGGCACTGAATGCATGAATTCCAATAGGGGGTGTTTTTTTTTAAGCACATGATTAGAGCTGGAGGCTCTAATAGGCTTCAAGAAAAAGGTGGTCTTGGGGCGCAGAGCATTACGCTCCAAGCCCACCCATTTGTGTGAGAATAGTGATTGAATATTCGCTATTCTCACACTGATCCTCCTCCTGGCCAATCAGGAAGAGGGTCATGGGACCCGTCACTCGATTGGCCAAACGGAGATGAGATCCGATTGGCTGCCACGAAGAGGAGGGAGGAGACACTGGGGAACAACGGGATGAGATGCTCGCTAGATGGGGTAAGTGCGGGCCCTGTCCGACTAACCTGACCGATGGGGGGGTGCCGCCCGTGACCTAGGGGGGTCTCTGTGCCGTCCGCGACCTGGCAGTGGTGGGCTGTTTGCCGCGCCCCCCCAAAGAAAACACCAGCCACCACTAATTGCAGATAAATATCAGGGTGTTCTGAGCTCCTCCTCCTGCCATCCAGACACATGTGATCTCACCTACACTGCAAGTGGGACTGATATACGATGCTTTCACCTCCAGCCTCACAATAAGTGCTCCTCCTCCATAGACATGCTGGAGATTGTAGTCCCATAGTCCCGCCCAGCCTCTGCCTCTATCATACACAGCCCTCTACTCACCGTGGTACGTGTACTTCTTCCAGGGCTCCTGAGTCCTGCTACCTCCACCCGCAGGTCCTGTTCTCTATATCAGCACGAGCACTTGATGTGATGTGTCGGGCAGAGAAAAAAACTCCGCCTGACATGAGGCTTTGACCGAGACGAGGCTGTCGGGGAGTAATTCAGGAACCATGGTGCCTTGCCTTGTATCTGTGTCCAACCAGCATCCAGCGGTGAAGGGGGGGTGGGTCTTAGAGCTTTTAGCTGCTGGACGGACACAGATACGGGGCATGGTTCCTGTAATTGTTCCCCGCTCCAGCAATCCCCCTCACTGTTCAGTGCAGGCAGGCAGCGCTGCGCTGCCAGTAGTGCACCTACACCCGCAGCTGGCTATGGCATCGGACCCAGGGACAGCGCGGGTCCACCGACTGCCCACGTTACGCCAGTGCTCTCCTTCCTTCAGTAGGCAAATTGGGCGGTCGCGAGACCCCTTTAAGCGCGAGGCCTTAAGCGATCGCCTAATTTGCCTAATTAAAGAGCCGCCTCTGGTTAAATTGTATCTGGGGAAAGTGTTTGTGGGTGGGTGTGGCCTACAATCTCATGAAAAAGGGGGCACAATATGGGTCCACTTTCTTGAGGTTGTGGCCTCCCCACCACATTTAGTTTATTTAAGTTAGCAGCTTTAGCTATAGGTAATTTAGGACGGCTGCTCCTTTAAGGAAGCTGAGCTGAGGTATCCGGGAAGAACCAATCAGAGCACATGGAAAGTGCTGGAAGTGGGGATAGGCTATAAAAGGTCAGCAGGAAAGAGGCTTTTTCTCTTTCCCACTGGACCAAGCAGGAATTTGAAGCTCCCTCCCGCCCCAGTCGCGAACACCTGTTATGTGGTAGGGTCACCCCGGATTCTGGGGGGGACTGTTTTTTTTTTTAATTCTGCTACTGCTCGAGTTCTAAGAACTGAGCAGATAGAAATATGTTTGGTGGATTTATGAAGTTATGATATAATAAAAGAGTTATGAATTATTACATTGTTTAAAACCAATAAAGGTGCCGCAGCCAATTTCTTTCCAAGAAAAGGATGTTTGTGTTATTATTTTGTTAAATTGTATCGGGGAAAGTGTTTGTGGGTGGGTGTGGCCTACAATCTCATGCAGCATGCAAGGATTATATGGTTAAGTTTATATTCCGCCATGTTGATTACCGTAAGGAATAGGCGGAACCGTCTGGCCATTATCTCGAAAGCATTCTCAACCACTCTTCTGGCTCTGGGGTGAGGGTCCTCATCGGGAACGGCCACATCAGGTGATTACCCAGCCCAAACGCTTCATCAGCGACAAAGACAAACGGGAGTCCTTCCACGTTCTCTTCAGCAGGTAGCAGTCCCAAGCCACCATTCTGGAGCCGTGTGTAGAACTCTGTCTGGGTGATGACTCCACCATCCAACATCCGGCCATTCTTCCCCACGTCCACACAGAGAAAACTTGTATGTCGCCGACACCACCGCCAACATAACAATGCTATGAAACCCCTTGTAATTATAATAGGATGACCCCGAGTTGGGGGGTGGGACTATGTGGACGTGTTTCCCATCAATTGCCCCTCCACAGTTGGGAAAGTCCCACCGCTGGGCAAATTGGGATGCCACAGTCTGCCATTCCTGTGGCGTTGAAGGAAAACTGTGGAGTCAAACAAGAAAAAAAGAACTTAGTAATTTTGCACATAAACATTGCAAGCAGATTAGACACAAACATTCTTGGCCAACATCAGTATAACATTTATTTTAAGGAGTATTTAAAGACAAAAATATAATTTTCACTTATCAGATTCTTCACCCTCTCTGATGGCCCATTGTAAAAAATTGAGGGGGGTTTGTTTTGGACAGATAAACCTCTCCACTGCATTGAGATCTGAATGCATAAATAATGTGTTTTACTTTGGCCAGCCCCTCCTTACTTACACTATTGGCAGCCCACTGGACAGGTAAGAAGTGTCAAAATACAAAAATATAAATACACACTGTACAAATTGAAGCACATTTTTACATTCTGCAATTACCTATTAAGATAATAGGAGAACAAAACTTTAAACAGTACCATTTGAAAGTATTCTGGCAGGCCCTTTCACTACATGCTTTGGTAAATTAATACAGAAATCTGACCACAAAAGAGGTAGGTATAGTGTGTATGGGTTTGGCAAAGTCAGCAGATAGAGAATTGGTATCAGTTGACTTAGCGGTTGGGGGGAGGGTTCCAAATGATTTTGGGACCCAAAAAAAGTCTCTGGCACTCTGCATGAATTTAAGGACACAAATAACATTTGTACACATTTTAGGGGGTGTTTATGGTAAAGCACTACTATGGAGCTGACAAAATACATTGTTAAGTGACTAGGCTAGGTGTGTATGGGTCCAGAATAGCATGCTGGGGAGGCTAGTGAAGGCAAATATGCATGAAGGATAAAAAAGAAAGTTTAAAAAAATTTAAGCATGCATGAGAACAACGGGGACATTCACAGCATATTAAAATCATGTTAATTTGGGAATGATGAAAGGAATTCAATACATTAGCAAACATTAAATACCGTATATACTCGAGTATAAGCCAAGATTTTCAGGCCTTTTTTTGGGCTGAAAGTGCCCCCCTCAGCTTATACTTGAGTCATTGCCATCTGTCTGCATGATCAGCGTGACACATGCACAGGACACATGCACAGGACACAGGTAGGTGACACATGCACAGGACACAGGTAGGTGACACATGCACAGGACACAGGTAGGTTGCACAGGACACAGGGACACATGCACAGGACACAGGTAGGTGACACATGCACATGACACAGGTAGGTGACACATGCACAGGACACAGGTAGGTGACACATGCACAGGACACAGGTAGGTTGCACAGGACACAGGGACACATGCACAGGACACAGGTAGGCTGCACAGGACACAGGGACACATGCAAAGGACACAGGGAGGCATGCAGCTATAGATGGGCATTGTTGACCCTCTTTTTCCACTTACAGTAGGTGCTGCATTTCTCACCCTCGGCTTATACTCGGGTCAATAAGTTTTTCCTATTTTTTGGGGGGTAAATTAGGGGCCTCGGCTTATATTCGGATCGACCTATACTCGAGTATATACGGTACATAGAATGTGATGTTAAAGAAGAAATCTTACCTTAATATAGTCCTTCTGCAGGACCTGAATGATGGCAGAACAGGTCTCTGGAATAATGATCCCAGAGCCTGGGGGGAGATGCCTGTCGAGAACTTGATGTCCTGCAGACTTCTCCCTGTCGCCAAGTACCGCAACGTGGTGACTAGCCTCTGCTTGGGAGTGATGGCTTGCTTCATTGCAGGTGTCCTGCCTGCTAATATAAGGGGACAGCAAAGCCAACAAACAATGAAAAATGGGGTCCGTCATCCAGAAATAATTCCTGAAATCATCAGGATTATTCTCACGGATCTCCCGCAACAAAGGCATATGAGAGAATTGGTCACACTGGAGTAACCAATTCTTCGTCCATGAACTCCTCCCCGCCCTGTTCATGGACTGGGCTTGGGTCAAAGTAAGAACCCCAACACCAAGCCCCTGCACAGCAGGGTACGTACCCGCAACATGGCTTTAAAATGGTCAGCTGGTCAGAATGAACTAACAGAATGCACTGAAAATCAGCGAGCTGAAAATCAGAAACGAGCGCACAAGAACGCACTGGAGATCAAATACGTACTATAAAATATGCACTGAAAACCAGATACGAACCCACAAGCACAAAGTGAAGATCAGTAATAAAAATCGGAAAAGCAGAGGCTGAAAAGCGCGAATCGTCTCTCACCAAACTACTACTAACACGAGATTAGCAGAAGGCGCCCAAAGGGTGCCGCACTGGCTATTGAACTTCCCTTTTATAGTGCCGTTGTACGTGTTGTACGTCACCGCGTTCTTGATGTTCAGAATTTCCGACAAGATTTGTGTGACCATGTGTATGCAAAACAAGTTTGAGCCAACATCCATCGAACAAAACATGGATTCTGTTGTCGGAATGTGAGATTGTGTATACGCGGCATAAGTGTTGGTATTCGGACACATTGTAGGCTGCAGATTTCTCATTTGTCTCATCACACATTTTGTCACTAAGTGTAGGGCTCTATACATAGAATTATATTATACTATTTGTACTTCCATATCAGACTTCCTGCTGGAGGCTGGTTTTCATTCATTAGATTTTCACAAAGTTGTTCATGTTTTTTAGTGCAGATATTTCACTTTTTACATTTTTATATCCAGTTTTAGAGAACTGTCTGATATAGAGACAACCAGGAGATGAAAAATATCTCCATTACTATTATTTGATTTATGTAGTTTAGACATACACTATATTACCAAAAGTATTGGGACACCTGCCTTTACAAGCACATGAACTTTAATGGTATCCCAGTCTTAAGCCTCGTACACACGATCAGATTTTCGGACGATGGTTTGTCCGTTTTTTGTTGCATGCTAGTCTCATTACTCACCATATGAAAATTCTCGTCCAACAGAATACAACTTCAGAAGTGACGTAATGTGTTGAATAGTTTTGTATGTATTCTTTTGTTTCCGAGCATGCGTAGTCTTATGCCCTGTACACACGGTCGGACTTTCCGACAGAATATGTGCGATCGGAGCTTGTTGTCAGAAGTTCCGACCGTGTGTGGGCTTTTTCCATCGGAATTTCCCACACACAAAGTTTGAGTGCAGGCTATAAAATTTTCCGACAACAAAATCCGATCGTATATGTAAACAGGTGGCCTCTATGATAAGGTATTAAAGTAAAAACTGTAAACATGTACCATCATCCAGGAATGAATAATTTACAAAGTTTGGAAGCCTGATCCCCAGTCAGGCGACCTAAAGAAGTAGGGGCATATTGGACTATTGCGGTACAATAAACATTGGTAATAATATAGAGAATATACCAGTGATATAAAATTGTATATTAGATTTTATTGATGCAGAAAAAACAAATCTTGGTAATACAATACAGCATAATAAAGTTAAAAACATAGCACCAGGTGGGATCATAGTTGTACAATAAAGCAATTGATCTCAGAAGTCAATTCCTCAACTAGTTTCGCGGACATACCGCTTCATCAGGAGGGAGTCTGAGGATGGTTTATTATGGCTAAACCTAACAAGATGAGAAAAGGTACAGTGTGATATGCCAAAAAGACATCTACAGTAAAATTAGTATTGTTGCATCATAATTAAAGACATATAGTAAAGGTTACAGGGGGAAAGGACGAATCTGCTTACCCATGTCCCAGTTGACCCCTTCCTTGTCCCCTGGCCCAGGCGCTGGTGTGCGGTCCTCCCCCTGTGTTTTTCCACGGCGGCCCGGTGGGGTCCCTGGCGGGGGGGTCAGTCTTAGAGACGGGACCGCCCCCTCCTCTTGCACTCGTTCTGGCAGGGACTCTGCTCCCGTAGCCTCAGGGCTGGTGCGCATGCGCGGGCGCACGATCATCTCGTGCGCGCGCGGTGTGGGACCCCTGACCCTGCGACATCATGCGCCGGCGTTCCACCGGCGTGTGGTAGCGTTGCTCGGTTGGGAGCTATTAATGGCAGGCTTCACCTGTCTTTTCATTGACGGTCGGTTCCGGGTCCCGGGCATTGGGTATTACTATGCCCCAAATTACTTCACACACAAACCCCCCCTTCCCCTTCTTTCCCTCCCTTTCCCCTCCTTCCAGTTTTTTCACTTTCTTGCCCTTCCTCTTTTCTCCATCACCCTTGTCCTGGTCCCCTACTTTTCCAGTCCTCCCTCCGCTTTCGTTTTCCCTCCCCCCCATACCTCCACCCCATTATCTCCCTTGGTTTGCAATTTGCAACCCTCACATCAGTCCCCACACTCTCACTAATCTACTTCCCTCACTATCCAGTGTCACTTCTTCACTCATTTTATATTGGCAACTTAATATACCCAACCATTCTAATTTTTTCATCCCTATTATCCCCGTCATTGCTGTAGCTCCCCCGGGTCGCCGTGGGAGATCACTCCAGGGTGGTGGAGCCCCGCGCTTGGGGTCAACTGGGACATGGGTAAGCAGATTCGTCCTTTCCCCCTGTAACCTTTACTATATGTCTTTAATTATGATGCAACAATACTAATTTTACTGTAGATGTCTTTTTGGCATATCACACTGTACCTTTTCTCATCTTGTTAGGTTTAGCCATAATAAACCATCCTCAGACTCCCTCCTGATGAAGCGGTATGTCCGCGAAACTAGTTGAGGAATTGACTTCTGAGATCAATTGCTTTATTGTACAACTATGATCCCACCTGGTGCTATGTTTTTAACTTTATCATGCTGTATTGTATTACCAAGATTTGTTTTTTCTGCATCAATAAAATCTAATATACAATTTTATATCACTGGTATATTCTCTATATTATTACCAATGTTTATTGTACCGCAATAGTCCAATATGCCCCCACTCTTTAGGTCGCCTGACTGGGGATCAGGCTTCCAATCTTTGTAAACAAAATCCGATCGTTCAAATTCCGATCGTGTGTACACAAATCCGACGCACAAAGTGCCACGCTTGCTCAGAATAAATAAGAGACGAAAGCTATTGGCTACTGCCCCATTTATAGTCCCGATGTACATGTTTTACGTCACCGCGTTCAGAACGATCAGATTTTCCGACAACTTTGTGGCCTCTTAGTTCCAGTGAAAGCAACTCTTAAGGTGTCAGCATACCAAGACAATTTGGACAATTTCATGCTCCCAACTTTGTGGGAAGTTTGGGGATGGCCCCTTCCTATTCCAACATGACTGTGCACCAGTGCTCAAAGCAAGGTCCATAAAGACATGGATGAGTGAGTTTGGGGTGGAGGAACTTGACTAGCCTACACAGAGTCCTGAACTCAACCCGATAGAAAACCTTTGGGATGGGTCAGTGCGGAGACTGCAAGCCAGGCCTTCTCATCCAACATCAGTGCCTGACCTAACAATTGTGCTTCTGGAAGAATGGTCAAACATTCCCATAGATACACTCTTAAACCTTGCGGACATCCTTCACCGGAAGAGTTGAACCTGTTATAGCTGCAAAGGGTGGGCATACTCAATATTGAACCCTACAGACTAAGACTGGGATGCCATTAAAGTTTATGTGTGTGTAAAGGCATGCATCCCAAAACTTTTGCTAATATAGTGTAACAGTCCAGGATTGGATATTTAGGCTCCATGCACACTGGCTTAATAAATTGCTGCTACTACAGGAGTTTTATATTCTGCCTGTAGAAGAGCTCCATGTTTTCCTATGTCTCCATACACATTGGGATGATTAAAGGCATATTTTGAGCTCAACATTTAGAGGCAGGAAAAAAAAACTCTTCTGGTTCGTGTTTCTGATTGGAGCTTTCTGGCAGAAAAAATGCAAAACTCTCCTAAACTCGTCTAAACTTTGTACAAAAAAAAATCTCTATATGAAAGTTTTTTTTGCCAAGGGAACTGACATTTTTAAGCCCAGTGTGCATGTAGCGTTATGGAGCCTAAAGATGGAATTTGATGACATTGTATTTCTATATTATTTATGTGGTTTAGATATAAAACTGTCCCAGAATATTATTGTCTCCGTCAGTCCTGTTATACTCACTGTAATTCCTCTATCCAGCTTGTTGTCAGAGCTTCCATCAGATCCCTGAAATGAGGACCCTCCAGATTGTTCCCAGACAGGTCCAGTTTCCTCAATGTCTGGTTATTTCTTATTCCAGATGCCAGGTGGGGGCAGGAACTGTCTGTCAGGTCATTATAGGACAAACTGTAGAAGAGAAGAATGTTACCAGAAGAAAATGAATTTCTCCCCCAGGAATGAATGTAACTATTCTCTACATGAATGGAACTCATTTATATGAGATCACTTTTTAAAACAGGAACGATCATCTACACTATTGGAGGTTTCCTCTTTTTGTGAACCCCAATTACTAAATGTGACATGAGAAGTGGATGAGGTGGTGTGATCCATTCATTATTCCTGTATGGGGATTGGACCATACACACTCACACTGACCTCTAGGCTTTCACCTCCAACTTTCTGCTAAGTCTTGGATTCAGTTGTGGGGATTCACTTTGATGGTCACAGAAGTCTCACTCATGTTGTGGAAACTTCATTGACTAAAAGTGACACCATTGTACTTTGGGATTTCCTTTGAATATCATGGTGGAGGATTTGATCTTATGGTGTGGATAAGATTTTATTATTACCGTTCTTTATTTGGACCTTTTTTGAAATTTTGTACTAATATTGCTGCACTAATTTTATATATGCTGATTATAAATTCTTATCATTAATTATCAGTGAAATAGTCGCCATACTATTGTTATATATACACTTATAGGGTGTTTTATGATGAGGAGTCTCACTTTTATTGTTATATTTTCACATTTATATTGTTTGAATGTTATATACTAGTGCTGCAGTCTTCCATATTATACTAGATGTGATAACTCCACTAATAATGATCAGATACAGTCAGGTCCATAAATATTGGGACATTGACACAATTCTAATCTTTTTGGCTCTATACACCACCACAATGGATTTGAAATGAAACAAAGAAGAGGTGCTTTAACTGCAGACTTTCAGCTTTAATTTGAGGGTATATATATCCAAATCAGGTGAGCGGTGTAGGAATTACAACAGTTTGTATATGTGCCTCCCACTTTTTAAGGGACCAAAAGTAATGGGACAGATTAACAATCATCCATCAAACTTATAATATATAAAATACTATATAAAAATACAAAATACATAAAATACATGCATTTTCATACATGTGAACAAGGGCAGATCTCCTCCAACCTATTCACAGCTACTTCAATCTATATACCATATGATGTGCAACAAATACATAAACATGAAGAGCAACAAAGTTATCTTATAAAATTACAAACATCAAGAGAAAGTTCATATATATGAAAAAGCAGATTTCCTACAACCCATTCACCACTACTTCCATCTCCAATCACCATACAGTGACTTGTGCAGTAAGACCCCTTTCACACTGCAGCATCGCTAAAACAGCACTAAAGCGCCGGTAGTTTTTGCAGTGCTTTAGCTGTGTCTTAGCAGGGCTACTCATGTGCTAGTGGGTTGGTGACAATGAGACCTTAAAGAAAAAAGACCCGTTTTGCGATGCTTTCAAAGCACTTTGGAAGTGCTGACATTCATTTCAATGGGTAGGGGCATTTTGGGAGCGCAATTTTTATTGCTCATAACCCGCCCCAAAGATGCTGCTTGCAGGATTTTTTCTAACGTCCCACAAGCGCACCGCCTGAGTGTGAAAGCACTCATGCAAAAAAATGGGAGGCAGTTTTCAGGCATCATTTCTAGCGCTAAAACGCCTGAAAACTGCCTCAGTGTGAAAGGGGTCTAACAGAAATACTAGGGATTCACCCAGATGGATTAAATCTATACTGATCAACTGCTACCTCTTTGCAGCAACTTCAATTAACCTCCACCACACCAGTGAGCAAACATGTCACTTACCAAAAGGTTTGTCCCCACAAGCAAGGCCCAGACATGCTTGTTTATATCCTTCCAGCAGCGCCACTCCGTTTAAGCCGGCTTCCGATGAGAACAGACTATGCCACGGAATGTCAGACCTCCAGGTAGTTTTTCCAATATATAGGTATCCAGACAATGGCAGCAATCACATTACATAGAAAAGAAAAAGCCTCCATAGTGCATAATCCCTAAATATATATAGAATCACAGATTGTACACTTCCATCATATACACGAATATAAACAGAACTCAGAGCACACACCGTTCCGGACTGCAGCTGTGTATGATGGAGTCCAGGCAGTGACATGGAGGCTTTTTCTTTTCTATGTAATGTGTGTATTTTTGCACATTATATTTTATACAGACTGAAGTAGCTCTGAATAAGTTGGAGGAGATTTGCCCTTCCTTACATGTATGAAAGTGCATTTAATTTGTATTATTGATCACTATTGGTGGAGTTATCACATCTATATTAGAAGTGTTGGTATTCGGACACATTGTAGGTTGCAGATTTCTCATTTGACTCATCACACATTTTATCACTAAGTGTGGGGCTCTATACATAGAATTATATTATACTATTTGTACTTCTATATCAGACTTCCTCCTGGCGGCTGGTTTTCATTCATTAGATTTTCACAAAGTTGTTCATTTTTTTTAGTGCAGATATTTCATTTTTTTACATTTTTATATCCAGCTTTAGAGAACTGCCTGATATTGGTGATATATAGAGACAACCAGTAGATAAAATATATCTCCATTATTATTATTTGATTTATGTAGTTTAGACATACACTATATTAACAAAAGTATTGGGACACCTGCCTTTACAAGCACATGAACTTTAATGCCATGCCAGTCTTAAGCCTCGTACACATGATCAGATTTTCAGACGACCGTTTGTCCGTTTTTTGTTGCATGCTAGTCTCATATTGAAAGTGAAGTGGTTACTCACCATACGAAAATTTTAGTCCTACAGAATAGAACTTCAGAAGTGACATAATGTGTTGCAAAATTTTGTATAGGGATGGGCGAACAGTTTGGCTCGAGCATAAGTTCGGGCTGAACTTTGGTTGTTCGGATGTTCTGCGAACGCCAAACAATAGGCGGTGTTCACAGCAAATTTGAAAGCCACCGGAACACCGTTAAAGACTATGGGACACTAACATGAGAAATCAATTTTAAAAGGCTTATATGCAAGTTATTGCCATAAAAAATGTTTGGGGACCTGGGTCCTGACCCAGGGGATATGTATCAATGCAAAAAATTTTTTTATAAACTGACGTTTTTTCAGAAGCAGTGATTTTTTTTTAATGCTTAAAGTGAAACAATAAAAATGAAATATTCCTTTAAATATTGTGCCTTGGGGGTGTCTATAGTATGCCTGTAAAGTGGTGCATTTTCCCGTGTTTAGAACAGTACCACAGCAAAGTTACATTTCTAAAGGAAAAATTGTTGTTTAAAACTGATCGCGGCTGAAATGAATTGTCGGGTCCCGGCTACATGGATAAAACTCATTGAAAAAAAGAGCATGGGATCCTCCCCAGTCCATTACCAGGCCCTTTGGGTCTGGTATGAATTTTAAGGGGAATCCCGAACC
Source organism: Aquarana catesbeiana (assembly GCF_042186555.1). Taxonomy (NCBI): domain Eukaryota; kingdom Metazoa; phylum Chordata; class Amphibia; order Anura; family Ranidae; genus Aquarana; species Aquarana catesbeiana. Next base: position 227,273,088 of record NC_133336.1, read on the forward strand.
AAAATTAAAAAAAAAAAATTGTGTGGGGGTCCCCCTAAAATCAATACCAGGCCCTTTAGGTCTGATATGGAAATTAGGGGAACCTTGCACCAAATTTTTTTTTTAAATGGCATAGGGGTCCCCCCAAAATCCATACCAGACCCTTCAGTTCTGGTATGGATTTTAAGGGGAACCCTACGCCAAAATTTAAAAAAAATGGCATAGGGGTCCACCCAATATCCATACCAGACCCTTATCCGAGCACACAACCTGGCAGGCTGCAGGAAAAGAGGGGGGATGAGAGAGAGCCCCCCTCCTGAACTGTACCAGGCCACATGCCCTCAACATGGGGAGGGTACTTTGGGGTAGCCCCCAAAGCACCTTGTCCCCATGTTGATGGGGACAAGGGCCTCATCCCCGCAACTCTTGCCTGGTGGTTGTGGGGGTATGCGGGCAGGGGGCTTATCGCAATCTGGAAGCCCCCTTTAACAAGGGGACCCCCAGATCCAGGCCTCCCCCCCTGTGTGAACTGGTAACGGGGTACAAGTACCCCTACCATTTTATAAAAAAGTGTCAAAATGTTAAAAATGTCAAAACACAGCTTGGGACAAGTCCTTCATTAAAAAATAAAAAATAAAAAAGTCCCACGGTGTCCATTCATCTTCTTCTATCACGCCACTTGGACCGAAAAAGAAAAAAAATCTGTGACCGATCCGCCTCCATGGGAGGCTCCCGCCATCTGACGCGTCTTTGCTTGTGACAGCTCTTATATAACTGAGGGCGGGACCACCTGGAGATGTAACCGGGTGACCCCGCCACCCTCTGACGCCACAGGAAAGCCATGGGGAACTCCCCGTGGCACCAGAGGGGGCGAGGTCATCCGGTTACGTCACCGGGTGGCCCCGCCCTCCCTTATATAAGAGCTGTCACAAGGAAGATGGCAGGAGCCTCCTATGGAGGTGGATCATGGATTTTTTTTCTTTTTCGGTCCGGGCGGCGCGAGAAAAGAAGATGAATGGACATTGTGGGACATTTTTATGTTTTAATAAAGGATTTGTCCCAAGCTATGTTTTGTTGTTTTTTACATGGGGGGAAGCCAGGATCTGGGGGTCCCCTTGTTAAAGGGAGCTTCCTGATTCTGATAAGTCCCCCCGCCCACAGACCCCCATAACAACCGGGCAAGGGTTGCATGCTCAGATAATGGTTTGGTATGGATTTTAGGGGGACCCCTTACGCCATTTTTTTTGCATTTTGGCACACGGTTCCCCTTAAAATCCATACCAGACCGTTTTGGTATGGATTTTGGGGGACCCCTACGCCATTTTTTTTTTACATTTTGGCGCACGATTCCCCTTAAAATCCATACCAGACCCTTTTGGTATGGATTTTGGGGGGACCCCATGCCATTTTTTTTTATTTGGCTCAGGGTTCCCCTTAAATTCCATATCAGACCCGAAGGGCCTGGTATGGATTTTAGTGGGACCCCCACGCAATTTTTTTTTAAATTTTGGTTCAGGGTTCCCCTTAATATTCATACCAGACCCAAAGGGCCTGGTAATGGACTGGGGGGATTCCATGCTCTTTTTTTCAATGTGTTTTATCTATATTTCCGAGACCCGAAAATTCATTACAGCCGCGATCAGTTTTAAATGACAATTTTTGCTTTAGAAATGTAATTTTGCTGTGGTACTGTTCTAAATGCGCCACTTTACAGGCATACTATAGACACCCCCCAGTCACGATATTTAAAGGAATATTTCATTTTTATTGTTTCACTTTAAGCATTAAAAAAATCACTGCTCCCGAAAAAACTGCCTTTTTAAAAAACATTTTTGCATTGATAGATGTCCCCTGGGGCAGGACCCGGGTTCCCAAACACTTTTTATGACAATAACTTGCGTATAAGCCTTTAAAATGAGCACTTTTGATTATTCATGTTTGTGTACCATAGACTTTAACGGTGTTCGTGTGTTCTGTCAAATTTTTTGCCTGTTCGCATGTTCTGCTGCGAACCGAACAGGAGGGTGTTCGGCTCATCCCTAGTTTTGTATGTATTCTTTCATTTCTGAGCATGCGTAGTCTTGCTCTTATGATTTTTTTGGGATGAAAACTGTACTTATTAAATGAAAATGTTGAGTTCATGTACAATAAGAATGTTATAGTCTGCACATCCAGCTTTTGTTCGACGAAAAATTAGAATTAGCTGTCAAAAGCACCGATCCGAAACGATCCGAAAATCGACAGCTTTCATCTGACAAAATTTTACTTCCGATTTTCGTATTGTGTGTATGGGCCTTTAGTCTGTAGGGTTCAATATTGAGTTGGCCCAGCTATAACAACTTCAACTCTTCTGGGCAGTCTGGCCACAAGGTTTAGGAGTGTATCTATGGGAATGTTTGCTCATTCTTCCCGAAGCACATTTGTGAGGTCAGGCACTGATGTTGGACGAGAAGGCCTGGCTCGCAGTCTCCGCCCAAATTCATCCCAAAGGTGTTCTTTCAGGTTGAGGTCAGGACTCTGTGCAGGCCAGTCAAGTCATTCATGTCTTTTATGGACCTTGCTTTCTTTGTGCACTGGTCCAAATCCTTTGGTGGAGGGGGGATTATGGGGTGGGGTTGTTTTTCAGGGGTTGGGCTTGGCTCCTTAATTCCAGTGAAGGGAAATCTTAAGGCGTCAGCATACCAAGACATTTTGGACAATTTCATGCTCCCAACTTTGAGGGAACAGTTTATTCCAACATGACTGCGCACCAGTGCACAAAGCAAGGTCCATAAAGACATGGATGAGCGAGTTTGGGGTGGAGGAACTTGACTGGCCTGCACAGAAACCTGACCTCAACCTGATAGAACACCTTTGGGATAAATTAGAGTGGAGACTGTGAGCCAGGCCTTCGCATTCAACATCAATGCCTGACTTTACAATTGTGCTTCTGGAAGAATGGTCAAACATTCCTATAGACACACTCCTAAACCTTGTGGCCAGCCTTCCCAGAAGATATGAAGCTGTTATAGCAGCAAAGGGTGGGCCAATTAAATATTAAACCCTACGAACAAAGACTAGGATGCCATTAAAGGGGTTGTAAACCCAGGTGTTTTTTCACCTTAATGCATCCTATGCAATAAGGTGAAAAAACTTCTGACACTGATCAGCCCCCCTGTTTTACTCACCTGAGCCATTCATTCCCACGGCGGAGATGCACTCTACCACTCTTGATTGGATAGATTGATAGCAGTGCAGCCATTGGCTCCCACTGCTGTCAATCAAATCCAATGATGCGGGCGCTGGGGGGGTGGGGCTGAGTCTGGCATTCTGTGTCTATGGACGCAAAAGCCGGACTCGGGAGCACACCCGCATGGTAACCCCCAGGGAGAGCGCTTCTCCTAGGGGGTTTACTGATGTGGGGAGGAGCTGATAGCACCACCGGGGGCTCCTAGAAGAGGTGGATCAGGGCCACTCTGTGCAAAACGAACTGCACACTGGAGGTAAGTAGAACATGTTTGTTATTACAAAAAAAATGAGGGTTTACAACCCCTTTAACCACTTATGGACCGCCTGCCATCATTATACGGCAGCATTTTGAAGAGCAATATAGTTGTTATGGCAGCAGCTAGCTGCGATAACCCACCAGTATCCTCTTCTTCAGCAGACAGTCCGCTTTCAGATAAAAGTGGTCTCAGCGATGGATTCACCGTGAGATTACTTTTATCGGGGGCGGGAGATGTGCCACCCCTCCCGCCATGCTCCAGTGCACTCTGCCGGTTACCAGAGCCACCAGCTGTGGCGGAGGCGATCGGGTCCGCTCTCCTCTGTGGTATGGAGCTGAGTGAGAGGAAGATGGCCCCCACCCGGCTCCATACCATTGCAGAGCGGAAGTGACGTCAAAACGTCACTTCCGCCCATAGCTCTTAAAAGGGACATTTTTTTTCTTCAAACAACTTTTTTGCATTTTAGTGTAAATATGAGATCTGAGGTAATTTTTGACCCCAGATCTCATATTTAAGAGGTCCTGTCATGCTTTTTTTCTATTACAAGGGATGTTTACATTCCTTGTAATAGGAATAAAGATAACATTTTTTTTTTAAAGAACAGTGTAAAAATAAAAAATAAAGAGTAAATAAATAAAAAATATTTATATAATGTTTTTAATGTGCCCTGTCCCGCCGAGCTTGCATGCAGAAGCGAACGCATACATGAGTAGCGCCTGCATATGAAAACGGTGTTCACACCACACATGTGAGGTATCACTATGATCGTTAGAGCGAGAGCAATAACTCTTGCCCTAGACCTCCTCTGTAACTCTAAACATGCAACCTGTAGAATTTTTAAATGTTGCATATGGAGATTTTAACGGATAAAAGTTTGTCGCCATTCCACGAGCGGGCGCAATTTTGAAGCGTAACATGTTGGGTATAAATTAACTCGGCGTGACATCATTTTTCACAATGTAAAAAAAATTGGGCTAACTTTACTGTTGTCTTATTTTTTAATTCAAAAAAGTGTATTTTTTCCTAAATAAGTGTGCTTGTAAGACCGTTGCACAAATACGGTGTGACAAAAAGTATTGCAACGACCGCCTTTTTATTCTCTAGGGTGTTTGAAAAAAATATATAATGTTTGGGGGTTCAAAGTAATTTTATAGCAAACAAAAACTGATTTTAACTTGTAAACAACAAGTTTGAAAAATAGGCCTGGTCTTAAAGTTGTTAAAGTTCATGTGCGTGTAAAGGTGTCCCAATACTTAATTTTTTTTTTTTATTATTTATTTAATATTTTATTAATACAACCCCAATCATATAAGCATAAATCCACATTGCAAACTTTATCACAATAATCCAACCTCCCTAAGTCCCACCCCCCTACCCCTCCCTCCCCCCCTCCCCTCCTGCAGATGGCTATAGAGAAACTAGCCTTCATAGTAACTCCTGCCAGTCTCTCCCGGATTTCATGTTCCTCACTCTACACTTAAGATCTCCTCTAGTTATCTCCAGGAATTTTTACATTTTTGCCAAACAGCCCATTTATCAACTCGTTCCTCACCCTCCTCTGGTGCCAATCCCCTGTTGTCCGTACACTCCACGTTGTAAATTTCATTAATACAATAGAGCCAATCTCGAGTATTTGGACTCGCCGTATCTAACCACTTCATTGCAATGAACAGTCCAACAGTATAGGGACAATAGAAGATAGGTATTGCTTCACCGGCTCCTCCGTACCGTGGAATAAACACACCCACGGATCTTCTAGAATTACTTTATCTGTGATTTCCTTAATCAATGTTATGATTTTCCTCCAAAATGTTTTAATAATGGGGCATTCCCACCAAATGGGGGCCATTGTTCCTATGCAAGTACACCCTCTTGGATTTAGTGCGATCAAACTTGTTCAATTTGTCTGGGGTGGCATACCATCTTGCAAGACATTTATAATTTATTTCAATCCTCCTAGTGTCTGGTGCCGAATAGTGTACCATCCTCAAAATCTTCTCTACTGTGATTTTGCTACATTGTGACCCTAACTCCCTTTCCCAATTCTTGATATATGTGGGCACCCCCAGCTCCCCCCTAGCCCCCAGAATCCTATAGATTTGAGAAATAGATCCACCCGGTTGCTCCCTCACACAGAGCTGCTCGAGTGGTCTATATTCCTCCTCACCTCTGAGTGGTTTCGGTAACCTCTCTATGAAGTTTGAGAGCTGGGCATACCTCCACCCATCAATCACCCATTACTCCGATTCATCCTTCAACTCAGCATACGTGCGTATTTTCCCCTGACTGATAAAATTTTTTAATTGAATGTGGTCCTTTTTTATCCAATTCCCCCCCACCTCCCTCCTCCCAGGCTCAAAAAATGTATTGTCTTTCATATAAATCAAAGGTGAGTTGTATGTCCAATTATTCTGTGTGTGAATCTGATCCCAATATTTAATAGTGTTATGTGGGGGGTTCCAGATAATGTGACCTAGATCAGTGTTACTTAAATAGTGTTCTGTGTTAACCCATCTCTTCTCCGAACCCTTTTTTGACCACTCCAGGATCCGTGACAATATTACTGATACATAGTACTTTTTAAAGTCTGGCAAAGCAAGTCCTCCTTTTTTTTTACCCCTACTCAAGACTGCGTAGGAAATTTGTGGCTTTTTCCCACCCCAGACAAATCTTGCTATCAAACCTCGTAAAGTTCTTAAATATGATTGGGGAAGTGGAATTGGCACCATCTGAAATGTATACAATATTTTAGGTGAAACAAAAAAGAGAGAGAAGGTTTTCCCCACAGCGGGGTTTTTTGGCAGCACAGTAATAGATGTAGTCAGTATTGTATGAAAAAATAACAATTTTATTGAAAGCTGTACTATAAAAGTTAAAAACAATGAGCTCCAGTGGGAAGTGCTTAAAAACTGAGTGGCTGAACATACATTGGCAGACATATATTCATAACAATAATTCTATCATGAACATAAGATCGACGCGTTTCAACCCTTATAGTTGGGGTCTTCTTCAGAGGCTCGGTCTGCTAAAGAGAACATATAGATAGCATTGGTATATACATACATAACTCTCCATTGTATAACAGTAACTACATTCATCATGTGATGCACTAATACAGTATAGTTACCAAATAATGTATGTCCAACAGGAAAAAGAAACTTCCCACATGGAGATCCCTTAAAAAGATATGCTGTCTTTCCCTCTTTCCCCGAGGGAGAATTTCAGATGCCTCCACCGCCACCTCAACCCAGACCAGGGTAGTGAGAGGCAAAGTGACTTGCGAGAGGCCACACACTTGAGCACCGCCCGCCAAAGCAAACAGCCGGCCGAAGAGCGCAACAGTCTCATAAATTTCTCATCGCAGGTGGCTGTTGCGCTCTTTGGCCGGCTGTTTGCTTTGGCGGGCGGTGCTCAAGTGTGTGGCCTCTCGCAAGTCACTTTGCCTCTCACTACCCCGGTCTGGGTTGAGGTGGCGGTGGAGGCATCTGAAATTCTCCCTCGGGGAAAGAGGGAAAGACAGCATATCTTTTTAAGGGATCTCCATGTGGGAAGTTTCTTTTTCCTGTTGGACATACATTATTTGGTAACTATACTGTATTGGTGCATCACATGATGAATGTAGTTACTGTTATACAATGGAGAGTTATGTATGTATATACCAATGCTATCTATATGTTCTCTTTAGCAGACCGAGCCTCTGAAGAAGACCCCAACTATAAGGGTTGAAATGCGTCAGGTCTTATGTTCATGATAGAATTATTGTTATGAATATATGTCTGCCAATGTATGTTCAGCCACTCAGTTTTTAAGCACTCCCCACTGGAGCTCATTGTTTTTAACTTTTATGGTACAGCTTTCAATAAAATTGTTATTTTTTCATACAATACTGACTACATCTATTACTGTGTTGCCAAAAAACCCCGCTGTGGGGAAAACCTTCTCTCTCTTTTTTGTTTCAATGCTTTAAGGGGTGAGCAGCAATTCCTTTCCTTCTCTCTAGTGTCTCCTCCATTTTTTCGACAATATTTTAGGTGTTACCATCATTTTAACCGCATTCACGGGACCAAACCATGAAAGGGGCCTCAATGATAGCCTTCTAGCTTCCTGCCTGATCTCATCCAGCAGCGGGATGTAGTTGTTTACATACAATTTTTTAAGTGAGTTGGATAGTTTAATCCCCAAATACTTGACTTCTTTTCTCCAGGGGAAGGGAAACACCTCTGACAGACTCGCCTCCTCCTGTTTGCGTACATTAATATTTAGGATCTCGGATTTCTTTAGATTTATTTTAAAATTTGAAATCTCCCCGTATCTTTTTAAGATCTGTAAGATATTCGGTATAGTAATCCTGGGGATCGAGATGAAGAACATAACATCGTCGGCAAAGGCCACGATCTTATGTTCCTCAGCTCCTATCTTCACCCCTATAGGCCTATCGAGGCTGACTCTGTCTTCCTCTGATAACTCCGCCACCCCTGCCCCCCTAAGAAATTCCTCTACCCTCCCTGAGTCCATTTGATCTCCGGGTACTTTTTGCCCAATGGAGTATAGAGCTTCATAGAACTTTTTAAACTCCTCCGCTATCTCTCTGCTGGTGGCTATTTCCTCCCCTTTTTTATTCTGTATTTTCTCAATAAAATTCCGTTCCCTTTTTTTCCTCACCATCCTTGCCAGGTGCTTGCTCGACCTATTCACCCAGAAGTAGTTATCTCTTGTTATTTTATTAAGGGCTCTTTTAGCGTCTAGCTCCATACAGTCCCTTAGTTCCTCCCTTTTGGCAGCTAACTGGCGGAAAACCTCCTGACTCTGGCCCTGCAGTTTTTTATGGTTCTGTTCCAATAAGAAGGTTTCCTCGATCAACCTTTCCCTTTCTTCTTTCCTCTTTTTTTTCACCCCCGCCCCGATAGAGATGAGGACCCCTCTAATGTATGATTTGTGTGCTTTCCATAGGATGGAGGGGGAGACTTCTCCTGTATCATTGGATTTAAAAAAGAACTCAACTTCCTCCTGAACCCTTTCTAATAATATTTGATCTTTAAATAAATTTTCATTAAACTTCCACGAGAATGGTTGCCTTTGCAACTCCGGGATCCTCAGCCTCATCGTGACCGGTGCATGATCAGATAAAGAGATAATTTCTATTCGAGTCTCCTCCACCCAGACCAATAGACTGTGGTCCGTAAGTATATAATCCAGTCTCGAGTACGTCCCGTGCACAAGGGAGAAGAAGGTATAATCCTTAACCTTAGCATGCTGCACCCTCCAGACATCCATCAGATGACAGTGATGCAACCGGCTCCCTATTGCGCTGAGTTGGGCCTTACTAGTCCCCTGTGCCCGAGACGTACTATCCACAGCCGGATCGAGACAAAAGTTAAAATCCCCCGCCAGCACCACCTCCCCCTCCCTAAACTCCATTAGTTTGGCCAGCACCTGTATTAGGAACACCGTCGGATTTTTGTTTCGGGCAATAGACATTTGCTAAAGTGAACCTTATATTTCCCAGGTTGCCCTTTAGGAAAATAAATCGGCCCTCTGGATCTGTCACTCTATCCACTAGCAAAAATTTAGCGGCCCTTGAAAACCCTATTGCCACTCCCTTCGATCTCTTAATAGGCGTGTCTCCATAAAACCACATAGGCAAGCCTGGGGAGAACAACCTAATTCCAGCTTCAATGGTCAGATGAGTCTCCTGTAAAAATACAATATCTGCTTTATAATAATGAAGTTCCTTAAGTATTTTGTGTCTTTTCACAGGAGAGTTCAAACCCTTTACATTATATGTCAAGAATTTAAGATCTGTCATTTAACTTGATCACCCCAGGTCCCGCTCCCCTGACAGCTGCTTATCCATAGCCAACCTTGCAGGAAATACCCCCCACCCTCCCACGCCCCCTCCCTTACACCACCCTCCCACGCCCCCCCCTTCCCCCACCCTCCTCCCCAACCCTCCCCCACCCTGGCCATACAACAGCCCATGGCCCGCACGTAGGGGGTACTCTTGATCCCATACTGCGTGCCTCCTCACCAGGGGTGAAGCTCCGACAACAGCCTCTGGTACCCCCCCGCCCCTGTTACAGGGCGGAGGGGGGGGCAGGAGGGCAGAGACAAGCCACCCGACCAGAAATATCCACCACCCCCCACCCACCGCTCGCCCAGCAGCGACCCCCAGTTACTTCCCCCCCCTTCTTCCCCAGTCCAGGCAATCCTGTATTTCAAGCGAGCCCAAAGTCGTTTCCTGCGGCCTCCCCTGATCACTGGGGAGGGGAGGGGCGGGGGAGAAAAAAAAACCCCAGTCCCCACCCCAGATTTACCCCCAGTTCATCTATCGAATGATATATTTAACGTCCGCTCAATGACCCTCTGTCCTTGCCATGTCCGGGGCTGGCAGACCCAGGCTGTCGCAAAAGTCCTGCATCTCTTCCTGGAATCTCATCCTGTGGGATCTGCCTTCTTTAATAACGATCAGGGATTTTGGGAACCCCCAGCTATATTTCAGATTGGCCCTCCTCAATTGTTCAAGCAGTGGTCTAAACTGCATTCTTCGAGCCAGCGTTCCAGCAGAGAGGTCTGAAAATACCTGCAGGTTTTTATTCTGAAAGCATATCGGCGGCATTCCCTTCAGGCTTTTCCAGATCTTTTCTTTGTCCTCATAGGAATGGAATTTCACAATTACGTCTCTAGGACTATCTTGTTTTAAATTTGGGGGTTTTCTAACCCTATGTACCCTGTCAATCCTCAGGACCTCGTCTTTACGCTTTCCTAGGATAGGGTTGAAAATTTTTCTCATCTTCTCCCCCAAATCTTCGTTATGTTGTTCCGGCATGTCTCTAATGCGCAGATTTTGGCAACGACTTTGGTCCTCCTGTTCTTCCATTTTATATACCAACATGCAATTTTCATTCTGCATTTTCCTCACTTGCGCTTTTAACTCTGAGATTTCTTTTGCCTGCTTTCCTGACAACTCTTCTGCCTCCTCCACTCTTCGCAGCAGGTGTCCCATATCCGTCCGCACATTCAAAATTTCTGCTTTTATAACGTTTTCCAGTTTGGCGAACATTTCCACCATTTCTGTCTTATTGGGTACAAGCGCCATACTTCTTTGCTCCTCCATGACGCTACTGGCATATGCTCCTTCAGGCGCCGGCTCTTCCCTGGGCCTTTCCCCCTGTCCCCCTTTTTGTTTCTGCTGATCTTTCTTTTTATCCTTTTTTCCTGCTTGTTTCGTATCAATTCCGGGGCTCTTTGAACTTGACTCTTTAAGATATTTTTGTATTGAGCTGGAATTTAAGCTCTCTCTTGGGGTCTTGGGTTCTGCTGTTCTTTGGGAACGGCCTCTCATATTTGACCTTCCTAACTGGTCTTTTTCCAATGGTGATTGATGTGGGTATTTTACTTATGGTCCCCCACGTCTCCGTACATCACCCACGCCTTGTTACACCGTTATAGTCCGTGCTTTTTCCCACCTGGGCCAGCTGGTATCACATATACACTATCATTACCGTGCTCCCCTTTTTTTCCCCCCTAGTGCCTAAGTCTGCTGGCTCACTCCCAGGGTTCAACACTGCTCCCTTGTTCCTGGGGACCTATCGCGCCCAACACATGGGACTCCAAACTTGCTCGCGGACACCAAAAAAACAAACAAGGATAGTCTGGTTCTGTTTTTATTAAGATGCACCGGTCTCTAAGAACCTTTTTGGGGGCTCTGCACAGTTCACTCTTCTTTAACTGTCTTCATTTATATGCAGAGAAAAAAAAATAACTTTCATACCTTTTCTGTCCTGTCTCCAGGTACAGTGCATTCTTTAACTCGGTCCTGGTTCGATTGTTTGATTTAGCTGTAGACTGAGGCTAATAGACTCCTGGAAATGGGGATGGGGGAGGCAGGAAGCGGCCTGGGATACCACCAGTCCAGACCCAGAGAAGGCGGCACACTGCTCCTGCTTCCCGCAAGGCAAGCAAAAACAGCCTGTATTCCGTCCTGGTATGAGAAATCCAGCTGGCGTGCTTAGACTGCATACAACATGGCTAGGAAGATATGGCAAGGACCCCAAATTCTCGTCTCACAGGCATGTAGATAAAAAGAAACTGGCCATAGTGTAATACAAACAAAGCTGGCAGCAGCAAGCCATGTGCTTACATCTGAAGACCAAAAGACTCTTTTGGTCTTCAGATGTAAGCACCTGGCTTGCTGCTGCCAGCTTTGTTTGTATTACACTATGGCCAGTTTCTTTTTATCTACATGCCTGTGAGACGAGAATTTGGGGTCCTTGCCATATCTTCCTAGCCATGTTGTATGCAGTCTAAGCACGCCAGCTGGATTTCTCATACCGGGACGGAATACAGGCTGTTTTTGCTTGCCTTGCGGTAAGCGCAATATTTGTGTGGTGGCGGATCACTGAGTGTGGTGTCTCTCTCATCTTCACCGCTGAGTTTGGTTGTGTCCACTCAAGGGTTTCTCTCTTGCTGTAATTTAATTTACTTATGTAAGTTTTCTACCTTCTTCTATTTAAACCATCTTGCCAGTATTACACTATGGCCAGTTTCTTTTTATTTACATGCCTGTGAGACAGAAGTCTGGGGTCCTTGCTATATCCTTCTAGCCATGCTGTATGCAGTCAAAGTACACCAGCTGGATTTCCCATACCAGGATGTAATATAGGCTGTTTTCTGCTTGCCTTGTGGTAAGCGCAATATTTGTGTGGTGGCAGATCACTGTATGTGGTGTCTCTCTCATCTTTACCACCGAGTTTGGTTGTGTTTACTCAAGGGTCTCTCTTGAACTGATTTTAGTTAATCATTGCATATAAGGATTCCCATCCACTACATATGGACATTATTTTTTGATCTATAGATATATGTATGGACTTATGCATATTTTTTGATTTTTTGCAATGTTTTGCACACACATATGTATTTTCTAACTGAAGTTTTCAAGATTACTTCACGTGTCTCACTAATATTTAGCGCGGTTATTTCTTTTTTCTGTTTGGTATTTTGGTGCACATCTCACTGTTTAGCTGCTGCTTTTTGGGGGGGTATATTATCTAGTGGTAGCGCAGTATTTTTTTGTTTTTATGTTGCTCCTGCTTCCGCACCAAAGGTTTAGCCACTCATCTAGTGTACCTCCGCTTCCTTCCTTACTTTCCTCTGCTGGCAGTCCTGGGCCGCTCGTCACTCTCCTGGCTACTCCTGCCTGCATGGGTGGGGGGGCTTGCGCCGGGTTCACAGCGCTGCTGGCTCTTGCGTGTAAGGGAGGCTAGTACTGTCCATTAGGAGACCTTCTCCCGGGTGCAGCCGCGGACTCTCACCCCGCTCTGTGCACATATCCTTCGGTCAGTCCAGTCCGTCCCCAGCCCTCATCCCAGCGCTGCTGTCAGGCCCCTCCCCCCGTACTGACGTCACGTCCTCAGCATTCCCCTCTCACCCCAAAGCAGATCGTCCCAATACTTTTGGTAATATAGTGTAAAAGTCCAGGATTGGATATTTAGGCTCCATGCACACTGGTTTTAAAATTGCTGCTACTACAGGAGTTTTGTGTTCTGCCTGTAGAAGCAGCTCCATGTTCTACTATGTCTCCATACACATTGGGACGATTATAGGCATATTTTGAGTTCAACGTTTAGAGGCACAAAAAAAACTCTTCTGGTTTGTGTTTCTGATTGGAGCTTTCTGGCAGAAAAAGTGCAAAACTCTCCAAAACTTGTCTAAACTTTGTACAATAAACTCTCTATATGAATGTTTTTTTCTGCCAAGGGAACTGACTTTTTTTAAGCCCAGTGTGCATGGAGCCTTATGAAGCCTAAAGATGGATTTTTATGACATTCTCATATTTCTATATTATTTATGTGGTTTAGATATAAAACTGCCCCAGAATATTATTGTCTCAGTCAGTCCTGTTATACTCACTCTAATTCCTTTATCTGGCTTGTTGTCAGAGCTTCGGTCAGATCCTTGAAATAAGGACCCTCCAGATTGTTCCTGGACAGGTCCAGTGTCCTCAGTGTCTGGTTATTTCTTATTCCAGATGCCAGGTAGGGGCAGGAACTGTCTGTCAGGTAATTATAGGACAATCTGTAAAAGAAGAGAAGAATGTTACCAGAAGAAAATGAATTTCTCCCCCAGGAATGAATGTAACTATTCTCTACAAGAATGGAACTCATTTCTCTTTATTGGAATAATTAATATTAGCTCACTTTATAAAACACGATTGATCATCTACACTATTGGAGGATTTCTCTTTTTGTGGACCCCAATTACTAAATGTGACATGAGAAGTGGATGAGGTGGTGTGATCCATTCATTATTCCTGTATGGGGATTGGACCACACACACTCACACTGACCTCTAGGCTTTCACCTCCAACCTTCTGCTAAGTCTTGGATAAAGTTGTGGGGATTCTCTTTGATGGTCGCAGAAGTCTCACTCATGTTGTGGAAACTTCATTGACTAAAAGTGACACCATTATACTTTGGGATTTCCTTTGGACATCATGGTAGAGTATTTGATCTTATGGTGTGGAGAAGATTTTATTATTACCGTTCTTTATTTGAACCTTTTTTGAAAATTTGTACTAATATTGCTGCAATCACTTTATATATGCTGATTATAAATTCTATTCATTAGTTATCAGTGAAATAGTCTCCATACCATTGTTATATATACACTTATAGGGAGTTTTGTGTTGAGGAGTCTCACTTTTATTGTTATATTTTCACATTTATATTGTGTGAATGTTATATACTAGTGCTGCAGTCCCCCATATTATACTAGATGTGCTAATTCCACCAATAGTATTTACAGTTAGTGTACTGCGTCCTCTGCACAGTGTGCACCTAAAGCTACCTGAAGACAATTGCTGCTGTTCTGCTCCTATTAATACCACAGGCAGGCAGTTAAAGTATTTACAGTTAGTGTACTGCGTCTTCTGTGCAGTGAGCATCTAAAGCTACCTGAAGACAATAGCTGGTGTTCTCATACTAATACTACTACAGGCAGGCAGTTGATTCTGCTAGCTGCAGTATCAGTATATATATATACATCCCAGCTTTGTGCAGCTACATCTCACTGCAGGCCATTAGTATGTCTGGAAGGCCAACAAGGAGAGGCAGACAGTCACAAGCCAATAAAAGAGGGCAAGCAGGATCTGTGTCTAGAGGCAACAGTGCTGGTCGTGGAGACGGTGCATCCTCATCAGCACGTGGCCGTGGGACACGCATGTCCTTTTTTTCGGCAGCTGGCCGTGTTGAGCCGCAACATGCGGAAGACTTGGTAGAGTGGATGACCAAGCCGTCCTCATCCTTTCTCACCCAGGCTTGGGGTACTTTGTCCGGCAAAGCAGCTGTCAACGCGGCCTCTTCCCTCTGATGATGGTACCCAGCTAGAGGAAGGCAGTAAAGTGAGCCCAGAGAAATGGGGTGCCCAAGAAGGACAGCAATCTGGCAGTCATGTTCCCCCAGCTGCAGCATACTGCCAGCTTTGCTCCAGTGATGAGGAGGGAGGGGATGATGAGGTCACTGACTCCACGTGGGGGCCTGATAGGAGAGAGGAAAAGGAGGAGGCACATCACCAACGAGGCAGGATACCCTGCAGGGGCCAGCTTAAGGGCAGCACACCGCAGAGCTCCGCATGTGCAGGGCACTGCTGTCTCTGCGCGTTATTCCAAAAGTTCTTGGGTGTGGGCCTTTTTTGAGAATAGTGCATCAGATCACACCACTGCTATTTGCAACATATGTCTCAAGCGTATCTCGTGTGGCCAAAACATCACCCGCTTGGGCACCACATGCTTGACCAGACATATGTCGACCTGCCATGAAGTTTGTTGGCAAGCGTACCTAAAAGACCCACACCAAAGAACAAAGTGGACCTCTCCTTGCTCCTCATCAGCTGGGATCTCCAACCCCACTATACCTTCAGTCCTCTCTGAAACCTGCACTGAGAGGAATGAAGGTGAAGAATTAGGTGTGTCACAGCCAAGTACTTGCGGGCAATCTGCTATCGGTACACTGATGTCAGATTGTTCCAGGCAAATTTCCCTGCCCCAGCTGCTGCACCGCCGAAAGAAGTTCGCTCCCAGCCATCCACATGCCCAGCGGTTGAATGCTAGCTTGGCTAAATTGCTAGCACTTCAACTGCTGCCTTTTCAGTTGGTAGACTCTGCCCCTTTCCGTGAGTTTGTGGAATGTGCGGTTCCTCAGTGGCAGGTTCCCAAACGCCACTTTTTCTCACGGAAGGTGATTCCGGCTCTCTAGCGGCATGTGGAAGGCAATCTCTTGGCCTCGCTGGACAGGACGGTCAGCGGTAAGGTGCATATTACCACTGACTCATGGTCCAGCAGGCATGGACAGGGATGTTACCTATCTTTCACGGCGCACTGGGTGACTCTTCTGGCAGCTGGGAAGGATGCAGGACAGGGTGCAGTAGTGTTGGAGGTTGTTCTGCCACTACGCCTCCAAAATACTACTAGTGGTGATTCTGCCACACCTCTCTCCTCCACCCCATCCTCTTCTTCTTCCTCCATGGCCTCTTCCTGTGCTGATTTGACTTTGGAACCAGCGGTGCTCCGTAGGCATTCAAGGGTCTACACAAGCATGCAGGCCAAAAGATGCCATGCAGTGCTTGAGCTGGTGTGCTTGGGGGACAGGAGCCACACTGGGGCAGAGATTCTGTCAGCTCTGCAGGGGCAGGTTCAAAGGTGGTTGATGCCACGCCAGCTTAAGGCAGGTATGGTGGTTTGCGACAATGGCACCAACCTCCTCTCCACCCTCCGACAGGGACAACTGACCCATGTGCCCTGTTTGGCTCATGTCCTTAACTTGGTTTTGCAGCGGTTCTTGGGCAGGTACCCGGGCTTACAGGATGTCCTGAGGCAGGCCAGGAAAGTCTGTGTGCATTTCCGCAAGTCATATAATGCCAGTGCTCGGCTGGCTGACCTCCAAAAGGAATTTAACCTGCCCAAGAACCGCCTAATCTGTGACATGCCCTCCAGGTGGAACTCAACGTTGGCCATGCTGCAGCGGCTTCACAGGCAGCAGAGGGCCATCAATTAGTACCTGTGCAACTATGGCACCAGGACAGTGTCAGGGGAGCTTGCTTTTTTTCCCCACGCCAGTGGGCCATGATCAGGGATGCATGCACTGTCCTGTCACCATTTGAGGTTGCCACGAGGATGGTGAGCAGTGACAGTGCATGCATCAGTGACATTGTCCCCCTTGTCCACCTGTTGGAGCACAAGCTGCATGGAATAATGGACAGGGCACTTGAGGCAGAACAGAGGGAGGAAGAGGAGGACTTCCTTAGCTCTCAAGGCCCCCTTTATCCAGACAGTGTTCCTGCGTGCCCGCCGATCACACAGGAAGAGGACGAGGAGGAGGAGGAGGAAGAGGAGGATTGTGTCAGCATGGAGGTGGAGCCTGGCACTCAGCATCAGCAGCAGTCTTTAAGGGATCATTTACAGTCCCAAGAAACCCATGGACTTGTACAAGGCTGGGAGGAGGTGGCTGCGGATCATGTCGTCCTTAGTGACCCAGAGGACTCCGGACCGAATGCCTCAGCAAACCTACGCTGCATAGCCTCCCTGATCCTGCAAAGCCTGCAGAAGGATCCTCATATTCGTGGCATCAAGGAGAGGGATCAATACTGGCTGGCAACCCTCCTTGATCCACATTACAAGGGTAAGGTTGCAGACCTTATCTTGCCGTCGCAGAGGGAACAGAGGATGAAACATCTTCGGGAGGCCTTGCAGAAAGGTCTGTGCAATGTGTTCCCAGAGACTGGGAGGTTACAAACTCCTGTTCCTGGACAACGTGTTGCTAAGGCTTCGGTCAGTCAAAGAAGGAGCAGTGGAGAAGGTGGCCGTCTGACCGATGCGTTCAGACAATTTTTTAGTCCGCAACCCCAAGGTATGATCGGTTCCAGCAACCATCGCCAGCGTCTGTTTTACATGGTGCAGGAATACCTAGGGGCAAGATCTGACTTGGACATCTTTCCCACCGAAAATCCTCTGGGTTACTGGGTCTTGAGGATGGATCACTGGCCAGAGCTTGCACAGTATGCAATTGAGCTACTGGCCTGTCCTGCATCCAGCGTTCTTTCGGAACACACATTCAGTGCTGCTGGAGGTTTTGTAACTGATCACAGGGTGCGCCTGTCCACCGACTCGGACGATCGACTGACCTTCATAAAAATGAATCAATCGATGTAACCAAATTTTTTTTTTAAATGTCAGATCCCTTTAAGGCTGCCTATGCTGATGCTGAGTGACTATCCTGTTATGCTGAGTGACTATCCTCTTCCTCCTCAATGATCATGCTGATAGCTTGTAAAAATATTTTTGGTTCTGGGCGCCACCACCAGTGGCTAAGGCCCAATTTGTCAGCCCCTGTTTAACAGGGGCATGTAATTACAATTTTTGATGCAATATTTTGCAGGAGGGCTCATTCCTGCGCTCCAACTAGAGTATCTGTGAGGGGTTGCAGTGTTGTGGCACCAGTGCCTAAGGCCCAATTTTTCTGCCCCTGTTCAACAGGGACATGTAATTACAATTCTTGATCCAATATTTCACAGCAGGGCCCGTTTCTGCACCTACCAAGAGTAACTGTGAGGACATATGCCCCGTACACACGGTCGGATTTTCCGATGGAAAATGTCCGATCGTAGCGTGTTGTCGGAAATTCCGACCGTGTGTAGGCTCCATCGGACATTTTCCATCGGATTTTCCGACACACAAAGTTGGAGAGCCGGAGATAAAATTTTCCGACAACAAAATCCATTGTCGGAAATTCCGATCATGTGTACACAAATCCGACGGACAAAGTGCCACGCATGCTCAGAATAAATAAAGAGATGAAAGCTATTGGCCACTGCCCCATTTATAGTCCCGACGTACGTGTTTTACGTCACCGCGTTCAGAATGATCGGATTTTCCGACAACTTTGTGTGACCGTGTGTATGCAAGACAAGTTTGAGCCAACATCCGTCAGAAAAAATCCTAGGATTTTGTTGTCGGAATGTCCGAACAAAGTCCGACCGTGTGTATGCCCTATTACAGTGTTGTGGCACCAGCACCACCACCACCAAAAGGCCCAATTTTTCTGCCCCTGTTCAACAGGTGCATGTAATTACAATTCTTGATATAATATTTCCCAGCAGGGCCCGTTCCAGCTCCCACCAAGAGTAACTGTGAGGACTAATGCCCCGTACACACAGTATTTTTTCCGACGGATGTTGACTCAAACGTGTCTTGCATACACACGGTCACACAAAGTTGTCTGAAAATCTGATCATTCTGAACTCAGTGACGTAAAACACGTACGTCGGGACTATAAACGGGGCAGTAGCCATTAGCTTTCTTCTCTTTATTTATTCTGAGCATGCGTGGCACTTTGTTGTCGGAAAATTTTATAGCCTGCTCTCAAACTTTGTGTGTCAGAAATTCCGATGGAAAATGTGTGATGGAGCCCACACACGGTCGGAATTTCTGACAACAAGGTCCTATCACACATTTTCCGTCGGAAAATCTGACCATGTGTACAGGGCATTACAGTGTTATGGCAACACCACCAAAGGCCCAATTTTTCTGCCCCTGTTCAACAGGTGCATGTAATTACAATTTTTTGATCCAATATTTCACAGTAGAGCCCATTCCTGCGACCACCAAGAGTAACTGTGAGGGCTTACAGTGTTGTGGCAACACCAACCCCTAAGGCCCCAATTTCTGCAGAATATATAGGGCAGGTCCCTACTTTCAAACATCCAACTTACAAACGACTCTTATGCCGCGTACACACGAGCAGACTCTACGGCAGACTTTGCTCAGTGGACTTTACGCCTGGACTTTGTCGGCTCCTTGCGCCGGACTTAAAAAGGCACGGACTTGGACACACACGATCACTGCAAAAGTCCACTGGTTTGGAATGCGGTGACATACAGCAAGTACGACGGGACTATAAAAAGGAAGTTCAAGCACCACTACGGCACCCTTTGGGCTCCTTCTGCTAATCTTGTGTTTATCTCATGTTAGTAGAAGTTTGGTTAGAGACGATGCGCGCTTTTCACACTTCAGCTTATTTTGATCGTTTTCTGTGGTTCAGTTTGTGCTTGTGAAGTTTGTGTTGTGGAAAATTTTATATTAATGTGTTGTCATAAGAGTCTCCCAGTGTCTGATCAACCACAGCCCGCTCTAATAGCTGACTGGGGCAGGCCAACCCTGGTTGAGATCCGTTTGGTAGTGAAAAGCTCTTTGGGGATGTAGAGAAATGTTTGTGGAGTGGGGACATGTCCGCCAGCTAAGGGCCCCTGTGCGATGCACAGAACGATCGTCTGGTGGGGATGTGTTCGCTCTGCAAAGACATTGTCGGTTTAAAGAGTGTGCTCTCATGTTGCCCCTGTGTGCCTGATCAACACATTTGTGGCCCAATGAGTGTACACCTGCCGATAATCTCTCGTCCACAAAGACAGTAGAATAATCCAGGTATACATTGTTCTCTGGAACAATGTATAATAGGGATTTCTATCAACGGAAATACGAGAGTCTTTTGGGTTCTGGTTGGAGACAGGGTTAATGTTTGAAAGCCATGTGGCTTCTAAAAACATACATGCACCCTGTCTCTGCTCAGACACACCCATAAGACTCCTGTAGTCATTGTTCATTGGTTGTTTTGTATTCTGTTGTTAAATCCTTATATGGTCACTTACATCCTGTGAGGTCATATCCTGTGAGGCTGAGGTCACACCCTGTGAAGGAAACGATTGGCTGTTGGGGCCAGGGCTTCCTGTTTGTGATTGCTTTTGTGGTCTTTTGAATAAAGGAGGCAGACAGAGCTGTAAAGGCCAGTCTTGCTGAGATGGGAATGTAAGAACCATGTGTTTTGTCTTATTGGATGACTGGGGCACACACCAGAGGATGGATACGATCAAAAGGTGAGATGCACTGGTATTATATCATTAGACGAAATTGCTATTATGATTAGAAACAGGAGATTTGGCTTTGTGCTCTGCGTACAACCAAATTTCGATAACAGCATGGCGAGCCAGAACGTAGGAGTGAACAGAACCTCCTTCAGAATCGGATCATTAAGATGTGCTGGGGAGGGTCTGCTTCGCAAAAAGAACACATTTTTCGTCTTTTGAAATAATGCTGGAAGTTTGGTCGTATGTCTGGTGTGTGCCTGTGTGTGCGTGTGCCTGTGTGTGTGTGTGCCTGTGTGTGCATGTGCCTGTGTGTGTGTGTGTGATTTGTATCTCAAATCTTTGTGTAAGGAGACTGCGTGTGTGGCTGAGTAGTTTTGTAAGTAGCTGAACCTGTTTGTAAAGATGAGTTTAGTGAAGGGGCAGGCATTGTTGTTTTTGTATTGAAAGGGTCTACGCCCTGGGGGAAGGGAACTCTAATGTTGTGAACAGACATTGCAAGCATTCACTGTCTGTATCTTTCAATGCCTTGTTCCTGTGAAAACTGATGTGAACTGTGTTTGGGGGTATGTTTCAGCCGTGTAATTGTGGGTTATGTGGCTTGGTTGTTTCGTTGGATAGCATGTGTTCCTAAATTGTGCTTTTTGTAACTCTAACACTTTTAAATGTTTGTCTAAGCGTTCATTTAGTATCTCAAATGTGTAAGTTTTTGGGGAGAAATTTTTGGTTTTGGCAGGAAAATGGTTTTTGTCTGCTTTGTTGTCTACCATGTGACTACGGTTGGCCATTTTCTTTTCCTTTGTGTGTGAACTTTAAAATGTTTATCCATCTTGGTCAGTTTTGGTGCCATTTTGTTGTGGTCTGGCCTTTGTTGTGGTCACCATGTGCATCGGCGGCCATTTTGAAGACCTGTGAGCTCCCCCTGGAGCTGCTTCATTTGTGTGTGCAAAGCCATGTGCTTTAAGCTACAATCTGGCTTTTAGGCACCATTTTGTGAATTCTATTTTTGTACTGTTTACATACTTTTCAAGGAAACTATTGCGTTTTCTGTATTGAATATTGGTTTTAAGTTGAAATGCCTGTCGCATATCCAAGTGCCCATGCATTGTTGGGACATCACAATAGGAGCTTTTTACACACTGTGGGGGTCTCAGGTTTCTAGGTAACAGCATGGGGGGAGTTCTAACTCTCAGAGTCAAATAGAGTGTAGTGTTTAAGAAATCCTGGTTTGTCTTGTCATTTGTTAATGTCGGCCATTTTTCTGTAGTCCTGGTTTCATTCACCATTTTGCCATGGACTGATTTTCGATTGCTGCAACTGCCTTCTTGTTTCTGCTGATTTTAGTATCGAGCGAAATATCTCTGGTTTTGTACTGAATTCCATTTCCGGTAGAATCATTTAGGTTTTTATTCCAGTTGTTTTAAAGAAGTTTATGTTTCTAGTGAAGAAATCTCGATTTTGGCAGGATCAACAACTAAATTTCATGTGTTAATGGCACCATTTTGTTTGTGGCTGCCGTGGAAGGAAAAAGAACTCCTTCAGCCATCTTTTTGCAGGAGTTTCAGTTTTTGGCTTTTGTTACACTGTTGTGTGGTATTTCTGTCAAAACTTTTGGTTTTCCTAGGGGATATGTGAGTCAAGGGGGATTCCCTCCCATTTGCAATATGGGGGTTTATTCCAACCACTCCGGGACAAAGAGTTTTTATCTGTTGATGTTAGCCATAGATTTTTCTAATGTTTTGATAGACAAAATATGAAGCTATTTGAGGCTTCCCCTCCCCCTCCCTCTTCCTACTCAGGTATGCAACAGGAAGTTGGTGGGAGGGGCTTGGGGTCTTTTAACTTGTGTTTGGAAGGACGAAATCATTTTTATTATTAAATTAAGGTTTATACTGTAATACAGTTTTGGGGAGAGAGCAAACAGGAGGCATCCAAGTTATTGTTGTAATATCTGGGTACAGACAGAAGCCATAAGTTTGTTTTTGTTTTGAATAGCGGAGGATTTCATGGTGCTTTGTAGTTTGTCTGACAACACATTTATAGGGCTGCCGATAACCGGTTGTAGAGCATATAAATGTGAGGATTAGTACGCTAGCACACTGGGAGGCCGTGTAAAATAATCGGAGAACGCCGGGTGCCAGTACTGTAAAAATAGTCACTAAGCAGTACTGATCCGAAAACTAGTGCAGGGGTGCCCTGGACGCAGGGACCGTCATAAGCGATTCGAATCGTCATGGGTAATGTTGGTCCATGCATTGGAGGAAAAAAATGAGGCTCCACACCAGTCAGACAGCTGCACCTCACATGAGATCTGTGTCTGGGGCTCCGGACATGAGACCCCTTAAAGATTGACATAGGTGGTCCAAGGATACTATTTTGGGTATCCCTCTGGAGTTGATGTAGCGCGACTGTGGCTTCAGAAATCTGTAATGTTGAGTGAGTTGATGGATGCGTAGTATACATTTGTGTGATTAAAATACACAGGCCTGTTTTTGAACTTTGTGTGGCTGGTCCATGCAAAGATTTTGAAATGCTCTCGTGCCTTTCAAATTGTATTCTTTTTTTATCGCTAAAAGAGCGAAGGCAGCATTCCATCTGGTCATTTTTGTTTTTATTTTTCATTTTCGTTTTTGGGAACTATGAAATATCTCCCCCACATTTGTATCTAAATGTTTTTCTTTGTCTCATTGTTTGTATGTGGTAACAAGATGTTTGAACCTCCCGTGACAGCCCTCTTGCGTGTCGCGGCTGTTGTATTTTAGGAAAAAAAAAACACAAAAAAACGTGAAAGTAAGATTTACAGAGGGTTTAGTTATTATCGGTTTTGTGGAATGTCAGTGACAATTTACCAAAGTACATGAATATTGTATTGTTTACCATTCTTTGAAGGATAGAGTAATAACCTTTGCTTATAAGTATCTTTTCAGGTCCAGTTTCTGGAAGAGTGTGTACAGGTGTATAAGAAGGTAAAAGTATCATAGGCTATTTCACTGTTTTATTCTGCACCATCCTAAACCCTGCATGTCTTCCTCCAGTTTGTAATGAGGAGGAAGAAAAGGGGGGATGAGAGTGGTGAGAATAACACATTTTTAAACCAACAATACTAACCTTTGTAATTCTAACCAAGTTTGTGCCAAGACTGTCTTTCTTTGATGGAATTTGAATCAGCAAGCAGCAGTCTGGTGAAGGAGGCTCCCATCCCAGATGCTAAGAACCTTTTTGTCACTGGTTCCAGGTATTACACCCCGGATAATAAGCCACGCACAGGTTATGCAGTGACCACAGTCCCGATGTCTGGGTTATTGTCATATGAGGTTTGTTTGAAGGTCAACCAAAAACAGAATTGTACTTTCCTCATTAGCTGTCACCTACATTCTCAGCTGATGGGGTGGGTGCAATCACTGTAACATGAACTTCAAAAGGTCCACCACAAGGTTCACGAGTCCATCCTGGACCCTGACACAATAACCAGTTTACATTCTTTCCAACCAGGTGACTGGGTCATTGTAAAGAAGCTTGAGGGATGAGACCACGCCAGACACTGCAAGAAGCGGATCAACCACAAAAGAGTAGAGGAGTATCTTTGTTCATTTATATTTTTTTGTTTAATAAATTTTGGCAAGGGTAATGATGAAAAGCATCCCAACTAGCTAAGAAAGAGAACAGGACACATGGTCGGGTACAAGTGCCCCAGCGATGACGGCGGTACATGCTATATGTGACATTCATATTGGTGTGAGGAGTTTTGACAGACTAGTAAAATCCAAACAGACACCTGTCAAAAGAACTTAACAGAACATTCATAGAGGGTAAAATTAATTATAATTTTAACAATATCTCTGGTTCTTGCCAGCTTTGGTATCGGGATAACGAGGTAGCCCACAAGTGTGCTACAACTGAAGTTTGGTATTAATGAGGATCTACAGCTTATAAGGTAATTTCCCGTAAGGCAAGAGGTTCATGTGTGCTGATGAAACTCGTCCCAGCATCTTATGTCGTGGCCGATCGTGAGGATCTGATGGCGCGAGAGAAGGTAAGAATGGCAGGGACAGCTGGAAGGGAATTGCTTGTACACGGTGGGGGCTTGAGCTTATGAAACGCTTGAACAATTTCTCATCCATTGAGGATGGGATGTTTCATGTAACGGTTGAAGCTACAAGGAAGTTCCCACAGTCCAAGGGGGTTTCTGGGAATTCATAAGTAAAGATTGTTATATCTGGATCGGGGATAGTAGTGACAAAGTTCAGGCCCATATGGATAAGGTTTAGATCCCTACAAGGCAAAGCCAGAGCTATAGCTAGTGAAGGTTGGAATCCTTTTAAGGGTATGGGAATCGTTGGAGATTTAATTTTTATCTTGCAGCGGATCATAGTGAAGGAAGTAGGGGTATATATACTCATGTTGTTTTTGTTTCTATTCCTTCTATATGCCATGATGAGGTGCTCCTGTTGCCTGATTGGACGCGTGACCAGAGCCTGAGCAGATGACCACATCTTCCCTGATGAGACGCCCCGAAGCCCGACCCACGTACAAGACACAGAGGATCCCAGACCGACCGGCGACTACTACAGCTCACCACGTCATCTCCAACAAAGTCTACATGTCAAGCCGTGTTTTACTTTTTTATGGACTAAGAAGATCAGGATTCATCGAGGGACACATGGGATCATATGACAAGAGGAGGGACTGTTGTGGAAAATTTTATATTAATGTGTTGTCATAAGAGTCTCCCAGTGTCTGATCAACCACAGCCCGCTCTAATAGCTGACTGGGGCAGGCCAACCCTGGTTGAGATCCGTTTGGTAGTGAAAAGCTCTTTGGGGATGTAGAGAAATGTTTGTGGAGTGGGGACATGTCCGCCAGCTAAGGGCCCCTGTGCGATGCACAGAACGATCGTCTGGTGGGGATGTGTTCGCTCTGCAAAGACATTGTCGGTTTAAAGAGTGTGCTCTCATGTTGCCCCTGTGTGCCTGATCAACACATTTGTGGCCCAATGAGTGTACACCTGCCGATAATCTCTCGTCCACAAAGACAGTAGAATAATCCAGGTATACATTGTTCTCTGGAACAATGTATAATAGGGATTTCTATCAACGGAAATACGAGAGTCTTTTGGGTTCTGGTTGGAGACAGGGTTAATGTTTGAAAGCCATGTGGCTTCTAAAAACATACATGCACCCTGTCTCTGCTCAGACACACCCATAAGACTCCTGTAGTCATTGTTCATTGGTTGTTTTGTATTCTGTTGTTAAATCCTTATATGGTCACTTACATCCTGTGAGGTCATATCCTGTGAGGCTGAGGTCACACCCTGTGAAGGAAACGATTGGCTGTTGGGGCCAGGGCTTCCTGTTTGTGATTGCTTTTGTGGTCTTTTGAATAAAGGAGGCAGACAGAGCTGTAAAGGCCAGTCTTGCTGAGATGGGAATGTAAGAACCATGTGTTTTGTCTTATTGGATGACTGGGGCACACACCAGAGGATGGATACGATCAAAAGGTGAGATGCACTGGTATTATATCATTAGACGAAATTGCTATTATGATTAGAAACAGGAGATTTGGCTTTGTGCTCTGCGTACAACCAAATTTCGATAACAGCATGGCGAGCCAGAACGTAGGAGTGAACAGAACCTCCTTCAGAATCGGATCATTAAGATGTGCTGGGGAGGGTCTGCTTCGCAAAAAGAACACATTTTTCGTCTTTTGAAATAATGCTGGAAGTTTGGTCGTATGTCTGGTGTGTGCCTGTGTGTGCGTGTGCCTGTGTGTGTGTGTGCCTGTGTGTGCATGTGCCTGTGTGTGTGTGTGTGATTTGTATCTCAAATCTTTGTGTAAGGAGACTGCGTGTGTGGCTGAGTAGTTTTGTAAGTAGCTGAACCTGTTTGTAAAGATGAGTTTAGTGAAGGGGCAGGCATTGTTGTTTTTGTATTGAAAGGGTCTACGCCCTGGGGGAAGGGAACTCTAATGTTGTGAACAGACATTGCAAGCATTCACTGTCTGTATCTTTCAATGCCTTGTTCCTGTGAAAACTGATGTGAACTGTGTTTGGGGGTATGTTTCAGCCGTGTAATTGTGGGTTATGTGGCTTGGTTGTTTCGTTGGATAGCATGTGTTCCTAAATTGTGCTTTTTGTAACTCTAACACTTTTAAATGTTTGTCTAAGCGTTCATTTAGTATCTCAAATGTGTAAGTTTTTGGGGAGAAATTTTTGGTTTTGGCAGGAAAATGGTTTTTGTCTGCTTTGTTGTCTACCATGTGACTACGGTTGGCCATTTTCTTTTCCTTTGTGTGTGAACTTTAAAATGTTTATCCATCTTGGTCAGTTTTGGTGCCATTTTGTTGTGGTCTGGCCTTTGTTGTGGTCACCATGTGCATCGGCGGCCATTTTGAAGACCTGTGAGCTCCCCCTGGAGCTGCTTCATTTGTGTGTGCAAAGCCATGTGCTTTAAGCTACAATCTGGCTTTTAGGCACCATTTTGTGAATTCTATTTTTGTACTGTTTACATACTTTTCAAGGAAACTATTGCGTTTTCTGTATTGAATATTGGTTTTAAGTTGAAATGCCTGTCGCATATCCAAGTGCCCATGCATTGTTGGGACATCACAATAGGAGCTTTTTACACACTGTGGGGGTCTCAGGTTTCTAGGTAACAGCATGGGGGGAGTTCTAACTCTCAGAGTCAAATAGAGTGTAGTGTTTAAGAAATCCTGGTTTGTCTTGTCATTTGTTAATGTCGGCCATTTTTCTGTAGTCCTGGTTTCATTCACCATTTTGCCATGGACTGATTTTCGATTGCTGCAACTGCCTTCTTGTTTCTGCTGATTTTAGTATCGAGCGAAATATCTCTGGTTTTGTACTGAATTCCATTTCCGGTAGAATCATTTAGGTTTTTATTCCAGTTGTTTTAAAGAAGTTTATGTTTCTAGTGAAGAAATCTCGATTTTGGCAGGATCAACAACTAAATTTCATGTGTTAATGGCACCATTTTGTTTGTGGCTGCCGTGGAAGGAAAAAGAACTCCTTCAGCCATCTTTTTGCAGGAGTTTCAGTTTTTGGCTTTTGTTACACTGTTGTGTGGTATTTCTGTCAAAACTTTTGGTTTTCCTAGGGGATATGTGAGTCAAGGGGGATTCCCTCCCATTTGCAATATGGGGGTTTATTCCAACCACTCCGGGACAAAGAGTTTTTATCTGTTGATGTTAGCCATAGATTTTTCTAATGTTTTGATAGACAAAATATGAAGCTATTTGAGGCTTCCCCTCCCCCTCCCTCTTCCTACTCAGGTATGCAACAGGAAGTTGGTGGGAGGGGCTTGGGGTCTTTTAACTTGTGTTTGGAAGGACGAAATCATTTTTATTATTAAATTAAGGTTTATACTGTAATACAGTTTTGGGGAGAGAGCAAACAGGAGGCATCCAAGTTATTGTTGTAATATCTGGGTACAGACAGAAGCCATAAGTTTGTTTTTGTTTTGAATAGCGGAGGATTTCATGGTGCTTTGTAGTTTGTCTGACAACACATTTATAGAGCTGCCGATAACCGGTTGTAGAGCATATAAATGTGAGGATTAGTACGCTAGCACACTGGGAGGCCGTGTAAAATAATCGGAGAACGCCGGGTGCCAGTACTGTAAAAATAGTCACTAAGCAGTACTGATCCGAAAACTAGTGCAGGGGTGCCCTGGACGCAGGGACCGTCATAAGCGATTCGAATCGTCATGGGTAATGTTGGTCCATGCATTGGAGGAAAAAAATGAGGCTCCACACCAGTCAGACAGCTGCACCTCACATGAGATCTGTGTCTGGGGCTCCGGACATGAGACCCCTTAAAGATTGACATAGGTGGTCCAAGGATACTATTTTGGGTATCCCTCTGGAGTTGATGTAGCGCGACTGTGGCTTCAGAAATCTGTAATGTTGAGTGAGTTGATGGATGCGTAGTATACATTTGTGTGATTAAAATACACAGGCCTGTTTTTGAACTTTGTGTGGCTGGTCCATGCAAAGATTTTGAAATGCTCTCGTGCCTTTCAAATTGTATTCTTTTTTTATCGCTAAAAGAGCGAAGGCAGCATTCCATCTGGTCATTTTTGTTTTTATTTTTCATTTTCGTTTTTGGGAACTATGAAATATCTCCCCCACATTTGTATCTAAATGTTTTTCTTTGTCTCATTGTTTGTATGTGGTAACAAGATGTTTGAACCTCCCGTGACAGCCCTCTTGCGTGTCGCGGCTGTTGTATTTTAGGAAAAAAAAAACACAAAAAAACGTGAAAGTAAGATTTACAGAGGGTTTAGTTATTATCGGTTTTGTGGAATGTCAGTGACAATTTACCAAAGTACATGAATATTGTATTGTTTACCATTCTTTGAAGGATAGAGTAATAACCTTTGCTTATAAGTATCTTTTCAGGTCCAGTTTCTGGAAGAGTGTGTACAGGTGTATAAGAAGGTAAAAGTATCATAGGCTATTTCACTGTTTTATTCTGCACCATCCTAAACCCTGCATGTCTTCCTCCAGTTTGTAATGAGGAGGAAGAAAAGGGGGGATGAGAGTGGTGAGAATAACACATTTTTAAACCAACAATACTAACCTTTGTAATTCTAACCAAGTTTGTGCCAAGACTGTCTTTCTTTGATGGAATTTGAATCAGCAAGCAGCAGTCTGGTGAAGGAGGCTCCCATCCCAGATGCTAAGAACCTTTTTGTCACTGGTTCCAGGTATTACACCCCGGATAATAAGCCACGCACAGGTTATGCAGTGACCACAGTCCCGATGTCTGGGTTATTGTCATATGAGGTTTGTTTGAAGGTCAACCAAAAACAGAATTGTACTTTCCTCATTAGCTGTCACCTACATTCTCAGCTGATGGGGTGGGTGCAATCACTGTAACATGAACTTCAAAAGGTCCACCACAAGGTTCACGAGTCCATCCTGGACCCTGACACAATAACCAGTTTACATTCTTTCCAACCAGGTGACTGGGTCATTGTAAAGAAGCTTGAGGGATGAGACCACGCCAGACACTGCAAGAAGCGGATCAACCACAAAAGAGTAGAGGAGTATCTTTGTTCATTTATATTTTTTTGTTTAATAAATTTTGGCAAGGGTAATGATGAAAAGCATCCCAACTAGCTAAGAAAGAGAACAGGACACATGGTCGGGTACAAGTGCCCCAGCGATGACGGCGGTACATGCTATATGTGACATTCATATTGGTGTGAGGAGTTTTGACAGACTAGTAAAATCCAAACAGACACCTGTCAAAAGAACTTAACAGAACATTCATAGAGGGTAAAATTAATTATAATTTTAACAATATCTCTGGTTCTTGCCAGCTTTGGTATCGGGATAACGAGGTAGCCCACAAGTGTGCTACAACTGAAGTTTGGTATTAATGAGGATCTACAGCTTATAAGGTAATTTCCCGTAAGGCAAGAGGTTCATGTGTGCTGATGAAACTCGTCCCAGCATCTTATGTCGTGGCCGATCGTGAGGATCTGATGGCGCGAGAGAAGGTAAGAATGGCAGGGACAGCTGGAAGGGAATTGCTTGTACACGGTGGGGGCTTGAGCTTATGAAACGCTTGAACAATTTCTCATCCATTGAGGATGGGATGTTTCATGTAACGGTTGAAGCTACAAGGAAGTTCCCACAGTCCAAGGGGGTTTCTGGGAATTCATAAGTAAAGATTGTTATATCTGGATCGGGGATAGTAGTGACAAAGTTCAGGCCCATATGGATAAGGTTTAGATCCCTACAAGGCAAAGCCAGAGCTATAGCTAGTGAAGGTTGGAATCCTTTTAAGGGTATGGGAATCGTTGGAGATTTAATTTTTATCTTGCAGCGGATCATAGTGAAGGAAGTAGGGGTATATATACTCATGTTGTTTTTGTTTCTATTCCTTCTATATGCCATGATGAGGTGCTCCTGTTGCCTGATTGGACGCGTGACCAGAGCCTGAGCAGATGACCACATCTTCCCTGATGAGACGCCCCGAAGCCCGACCCACGTACAAGACACAGAGGATCCCAGACCGACCGGCGACTACTACAGCTCACCACGTCATCTCCAACAAAGTCTACATGTCAAGCCGTGTTTTACTTTTTTATGGACTAAGAAGATCAGGATTCATCGAGGGACACATGGGATCATATGACAAGAGGAGGGACTGTTGTGGAAAATTTTATATTAATGTGTTGTCATAAGAGTCTCCCAGTGTCTGATCAACCACAGCCCGCTCTAATAGCTGACTGGGGCAGGCCAACCCTGGTTGAGATCCGTTTGGTAGTGAAAAGCTCTTTGGGGATGTAGAGAAATGTTTGTGGAGTGGGGACATGTCCGCCAGCTAAGGGCCCCTGTGCGATGCACAGAACGATCGTCTGGTGGGGATGTGTTCGCTCTGCAAAGACATTGTCGGTTTAACGAGTGTGCTCTCATGTTGCCCCTGTGTGCCTGATCAACACATTTGTGGCCCAATGAGTGTACACCTGCCGATAATCTCTCGTCCACAAAGACAGTAGAATAATCCAGGTATACATTGTTCTCTGGAACAATGTATAATAGGGATTTCTATCAACGAAAATACGAGAGTCTTTTGGGTTCTGGTTGGAGACAGGGTTAATGTTTGAAAGCCATGTGGCTTCTAAAAACATACATGCACCCTGTCTCTGCTCAGACACACCCATAAGACTCCTGTAGTCATTGTTCATTGGTTGTTTTGTATTCTGTTGTTAAATCCTTATATGGTCACTTACATCCTGTGAGGTCATATCCTGTGAGGCTGAGGTCACACCCTGTGAAGGAAACGATTGGCTGTTGGGGCCAGGGCTTCCTGTTTGTGATTGCTTTTGTGGTCTTTTGAATAAAGGAGGTAGACAGAGCTGTAAAGGCCAGTCTTGCTGAGATGGGAATGTAAGAACCATGTGTTTTGTCTTATTGGATGACTGGGGCACACACCAGAGGATGGATACGATCAAAAGGTGAGATGCACTGGTATTATATCATTAGACGAAATTGCTATTATGATTAGAAACAGGAGATTTGGCTTTGTGCTCTGCGTACAACCAAATTTCGATAACATTTGTATCTGCTTTTCAGTGCGTGTTGGTCAGTTCGTAACCTGCCTTGCAGGCCGTTCTGGTCCGCTCGTTCCTGATTTTCAGGTCGTTCTTCATAGGCCTTGCTGTTCTTCAGTGCGTTTGTTATAAGTTTGTTTGTTTGACCAGCTGACCGTTTTGAAGCCATGTCGCGTGGACGTACTCGTTCTCGAGTTCGTGCTGCGTGGGGACTTGGTGTTGGGGTTAATACTTTGACCCGAGTCCAGTCCATGAACAGGGCGAGGAGGAGTTCATGGATGAAGAATTGGTTACGTCAGCGTGACCAATTTTCGCTTATGCCTTTGCTCCGTGAGCTCCGTGAGAATAATCCTGAGGATTTCAGGAATTATCTCTGGATGACGGACCCGTTTTTGAGCGTCTGCTGGCTATGCTGACACCCTAGATCAGCAGGCAGGATACCTGCATGAGGCAAGCCATCAGTGCGGAGTTTCCACTTTACGTTACTTGGCGACTGGGAGAGTTCTTCAGGACTTGAAGTTCTCGACAGGCATCTCCCCCCAGGCTCTGGGGATCATAATCCCAGAGACCTGTTCTGCTATCATTCAGGTCCTGCAGAAGGACTATATGAAGGTAAGATTTTTATCCTTTAACATTACATGATATGTATTAAATGTTTGCTAATGTATTGTCTAAATGTCCTCCTTACCTAGTTACCATGCTTGGAATATGCTGTAAATGTCCCCTTTATCTTCATGCATGCCAGTTTTTTGTCATTAATCATTTTTTGCCCTACATGCATATTTACATTCAATAACCTCCCCACCATGCAATCCTGAGTCCATTTATATCTCTAGCCTCTAGTCCCTTGAACAATGTATATTGTCAGCTCCATTGTACTGTTTGACCCTCCCCCACCCCCTCAAATGTTTGAAACTGTCAGGTGTGTTTTTGACCCTAATTCAAACCCCTCCCCCACCCCTCAAATGTTTGAAACTGTC
Organism: Aquarana catesbeiana; assembly: GCF_042186555.1. Lineage (NCBI taxonomy): Eukaryota > Metazoa > Chordata > Amphibia > Anura > Ranidae > Aquarana > Aquarana catesbeiana. The sequence goes on from NC_133336.1 coordinate 227,305,518, forward strand.
AGGTGTGTTTTTTAACCTAATTAGAACCCCTCCCCCACCCCTCAAATGTTTGAAACTGTCAGGTGTGTTTCTTAACCTAATTCGAACCCCTCCCCCACTCCTCAAATGTTTGAAACTGTCAGGTGTGTTTTTTAACCTAATTAGAACCCCTTCCCCACCCCTCAAATGTTTGAAACTGTCAGGTGTGTTTTTTAACCTAATTAGAACCCCTCCCCCACCCCTCAAAGGTTTGAAACTGTCAGGTGTGTTTCTTAACCTAATTAGAACCCCTCCCCCCACATTCAAATTGATCAATGGGCCATCAGAGGGGGTGATTAATCTTATAAGTGGGCCTTATGTTTTTTATAATTTAAATTACAAACACACATATTAATAATGTTTGACTGCTGTTGTTCACTAATGTTTTTGTGTAATCTGATATCCAAGTTATGTTTAAAAATCCTTATCTTAGTTTTTTATTTTTTTTCACTCCACAGTTTCCTTCCAGTACACAGGAATGGCAGACTGTGGCCTCCCAGTTCGCTGACCGTTGGGACTTTCCCAACTGTGTCGGGGCGATTGATGGGAAGCATGTCCGCATTGTGCCACCACCGCATTTGGGGTCTTATTTCTACAACTATAAGAGGTTCCATAGTGTAGTTATGATGGCGTGGTCTCGGCACATTTGGACTTTCTGTTTGTGGATGTGGGGAAGAACTGCCGGATGTCTGATGGAGGAGTCTTTGCACAGACCGAGCTGTGCCAGCATCTCCAGACTGGTGGCCTGGGATTGCCACCTGATGACCAGAATGTGGATGGACTCCCCTCAGTTTTTATCGCTGATGAAGCGTTTGCTCTCGGTGAGCACTTGATGAGGCCGTTCCCCCAAAGGACACTCACCCCTGAGAGGAGGGTATTTAATTACCGGCTGGCCAGAGCAGGAAGAGTTGTGGAGAATGCCTTTGGGATTCTGGCCAGCCAGTTCCATTTGTTCTTTTCAGCAATAAATCTGGCGGACTATAAAATTAATCATGTCATACTTGCTTGCTGCATACTACATAACTTTTTACGTAGACATTCTGCTACATATATTACCACTGTTGGGCCTGAGGCCGGACTTGTACAAGATGAAACAATGACAGGCCTGGAAATTGGCCGTATTGGCTTGGCCCCCCGAACCGCACGTCAAGTGCGTGAGTGATATGTGAATTATTTTAATGGTCGGGGGGCCATTGCTATTCAACAAGAGCTTTAATTTTTACAAAAAATAAAAAAATACATTTTTGAAAAAATATCTTGGTTTATCTTCTTGTTTGCATTTAGTTTGGTCTGTATCCTAGTGCACTTGTAGTAGTGGCAAGTGCATTTACCTTTAGTTAATAATGCCCTTTGTCACTGTAACCACACAAAAATTTGCAAAACATATTATTGAGAAATAATCAGCCACACACATTTTAGTAGTAAAAACATTTTACTGTGTGCACATTGAAAGATGCATTTTTTGAAACATTTTTTGGGTTTTTTTTTTTTGGTTATTTTTTTTTTTGTTTATTTTTTTATATATATTTTTTTTTTACAAACATTTTTTTGGTTTTAACTTTATTAAAGGCATATTTAAACAAAAATAGACCTTGTTTAAAATCTTAAAATTCACAACAGTGTTTTGAAAAACACAAAAAAATTAAAGAACTTACAAAGTTCAACATTTTAAGAACGGTGCTGGTGATGTCACCCTTGTAAATCGTTAATTTTTAAGATGCTCAAAATTGAGCATTACAAAAGGGTCAAGTCAACATGTGCTATCTCTCATCATGGGTGAGCAATGTACGTGTTTTGTGTGTGCAATCCCTTTGTTCCTCTCACCACTAAATAATTTTGAGGATGAAGGGGTTGCAAACACAAAACAAGTACATTGATATCCCATAATGGAAGATAGCACATGATGACACACCGTGTGCATCATAAATTTTTTTTTTTAACGAAAAAACGTTAATAACAAATTTCAAGAAGAAACAAACTTCACAAGGAAATGAAGAACATGATTGATGTTTTTAGGCAAAACGTTATTATATTCTGCCCAAAACATCAATCATGTTCTTCATTTCCTGTTGCATGGAGTCCAGGCGAAGTTGCATGCTGTGAATTTGGTCACGCATTTTATCAATTTGGCCATTCCACAGCATTATCTGGCCAATCAGTCTTTGGACACTGTCTGTGCTAAATGGCTCTGCCGCTTGGCCTTCCACAACCAGAAGCTCACCTAAAATGAGTGAAAAAAACAAGGGTTAAAATATGCACGCCTAAATACATTACCTTAAGCTGGGGTGTCAGTCACTCACTTGGTGGGGTTGAAAGCTTGCACACTTCCTCCACCTCTCCTTCCTCCAGCTCGTCGGGTGGGCGTGGTCTTGGGCTTGGGCTATCTTCAGCCTCAGGCTGGTGACTTGGGGGGGTCCTGGGATTCTTGGACTGTTGTCTGAGTCTTTTCTCCCCTATGATAATTCAACAAAAGGTATAGTTAAAACACAGTGATATTTTAGATTTTTAAAAATAATATGAAACGTTGGTTATGAGTTGTGGACAATTGCCTTTTTTTGTCCTCTAAAATTTAGAAGACAGGATGAACATTCCCTCTGAACAACAATTCTAAACAATACACATTTTCAGGCAAGTTTCACAGATGCAGACACCTCAATGATCTCCTATGTGTATTACCCCTCTAAAATTTCTTTATGGTCACATAGTACACTAGTGCTCGTGAGTCCAGATGTGGAACCAGCTGTTGTGTCCTGTCCTTACATTACACTGAATCATTTTTGAAGAAGCATTATATTTTCCAACACATCTACACCACATCAACACATTTTTGGAATATGAAAAATTATCAAGACATAAATGTATATGTCCAACCCTGTACCATCGTATTTTGTGAAAAAAACTTCATTTTCTTTTGTATCATATGTCTTTTACAAAGAACGGTCTTTACGAACGATGCTGTATAAACGAAAAAAATATGGATCAGCACACAAGTTAATTAACTCAATAGGAAAACACAACAAGTACTTACTTTTTTTAAGCAGCTTCTTTATTCGCCAATATTGTTCTGGCTCCCGACTTTTGATGTCAGACCACCGCTTCCTCAATTGTTCTTTAGAACGTTTAGTGCCAAATTTAGCTTCTAGAGCGGTGACAACTGAGGACATTATTTTGTCTTTCCGCATATTTGGGCGTGTGTACAGTCCTTTTTTGCCATCGTAGTCCTCCCTTCTCGATATGGACACCATCTCCACCATCTCTTCAAAAGCCATGTTGGTGGCCTTATATCTCCTCCGGGATGTGGATGGTTGTGGCTCCGGGCTTTCCTCCGAGCTACTTCCACTGATTCTCTCCGCCATCTTTCTCTATCTACTCCCACTGCGCAACGAAGAGTGAAGGGGTGGGAACAAATCGTACTAAAGAACGTCAGGGGCGGGCGACGCAGGCGGAGCATGACACATGCGCAGTGTATATAAAGCTATTACGATGGCCTACGTATGTCCGTGCGGAAGTAGCGAGCGTCAGAAACGAAGGTAAGATTAAATGTGGGGGTGTGTGTGTGTGTGTTTCGTGTGTGTGTTTCGTGTGTGTGTGTGTGTGTATGTGTCCCCTAGATTCTTCACCAAATAATCCTGGGAGTTCTGACTGACATTACAGTTTTGATCTTGTGTCTTGTCTTTCAGCAACAATGAATCCCTTTAAAGAGGCTGATTTTTTGTCGCGATTTATCGACTTATATCAGGAAAAGAAAAACCTGTGGGAGGTCAAACACCCACTATATTACAATAGAGATGTAAGGAAGGCAACACTGGGCACACTTTTAGAATTTGTGAAGACTTGAGTCCCCCAGGCAGACCTCAAGTTTGTGGACAAGAAAATTGGTATCTTGCGAAACACAATAATATCCAGGAGTCGCTCAGATCCGGAGCAGCAGCCGACCAAGTTTATGTACCCAAGCTGTGGTACTACCACAAAATGCGATTCCTGGATGACCAGACAGAAGCCAGGCAATCACTTTCGACCGTTCCCCCCACCCTTCCCCCCACCCTTCCCTTCAGCCTTCTCCCCACTCTTCCCTCCAGCCTTCCATCCACCTCCACCCCAGCTGAGGAGTCCCAGGAAGAACTGGGCCTTTTCATCCCTGAGGAAGTGGATGCGCCCAGCTTCAGCCAGGTATCCTTTTTTGTGGAAATTGTGATTGTGTAAATGTTATTAATGATGTTAACGTGTCAAATTTTTAAGTGCTTCATAAAAAATGACTTCATCACAAATATTAATATGTAGACATATCACTAGACAGTAGTGGCCAAAAATATACTTCTGCATAGGTGTGCGCAGCCTCTTGCATTAGGGTGTGCACCCCAAAGCTCAAATACATATGCATGTGTATATGTACTGATGGTGTCAGTAGGGTAGTGGACAGTGTAATTTTGTTTATTTTATTTTTCAAAAAATTATTTTCTTTTGTAACATTTTTTTTGGGGACGAAATATCAGTGGTCTAAACAGGGGGGAATATGCAGCACACAAGGCGATTAGGGTGTGCCCAGGCACACCTGGCACACCCTGTGCGCACGCCTATGTACTTCAGATATTGTTGATCAGCTGGAATAATGGTGGTGTCAAATAGATAGCCTTTACTATTTGTTGAGAATTATATTTGCAAGTCATGAGCTGAAAATTGTGTGTGATTGCGTAACCCAAAATTACAACTATGTCCCTTTTTTTGACACAGGATGACCTCAGCCAGGAGGAGGCCTTGACCAGTGGGAGAGAGGAGGAGGCCTTGCCCAGTGGGAGAGAGGAGGAGGCTGTGGCTGGGCCAAGTAGAAGCCGCACGGAGTGTCAGGTGCCTCCCCTCCGCATTCTCACCAAAAGGCCCAGGAGAATGACCCAAACTGAGGAGGAATCCCTAGCCCTCATACGTGAAGCAAGCCAAATCCTGAGTACACCACCCAATGCAGAGGAGGCGTATGGGACCTATATAGCCAGCAGATTGCTGGAGTTGGAAAAGGGGCAATGCCTCCTCTGTGAGGGTTTGATTTTTCAGGCCTATCAGAAGGGCTTGAGAGGGGAGCTTACTGCTACAACGTATCTGGCAGATGAAGCCACGCCACTCCTCCTCCTCCTCCTCCTCCTGCCCCAAGTACACCACCAGAGGCCCAGCCTCTGAGGAAGGCTGCAGAGAAGCGTGGAGGGAAGGCTGCAGAGAAGCGTACAGGGAAGGCTCCACGGAAGAGTCGAAAGTGATTGCCTGGTTTCTGTCTGGTCTGACTGTGCTCCCTGTGCTCCCTAGTCGCACGATACCAATTTTCTTGTCCTAAAACTTGATGTGTGTCCTGGGGGACGAAAGGCTTCACAGATTCTAAAAGTGTCTCCAGTGTTGCCTTCCTAATTTTTTGTTAACCAAAATAAATGTATTTTTTTGTTACCTTACATTATTAACTATGTTTTTTCATTCCAAAATGACATTTTGTTTGGGAGTAGGCAGGTAGAGTACAAAAAGACTATGGGGTTGATTTAATAAAAGCAAATAGACTGTGCACTTTGCAGAGGGCAGTTGCCCTCTGCAAGTGCAATTGCTCCAGAGCTTAGGAAATTAGGTAAGGCTTGACTTTGCAAAGAGTACCCAATCCTGTGCAAGGAAAATTCAAAAAACAGCATTTTTGCTTGCACATGATTGGATGATGGAAGTCAGCAGAGCTTCTGCTCATTTACTAAGTTCTGGAGCAAGTGCTCTTGCAGAGGGCAACTGCACAGTCTTTTTCCCTTTAGTAAATCAACCCCTATGTGTATTTTTGCCAAAAGGCTAAATCATTTCTAAAATGAAGTGAAAAATACTAGTGAAAAGTGCACTTTAGAAATTGCACAGCAAGTGCACTTGTTGGAAGTGCAGTCGCTGTAAATCTGAGGGGAAGAGCTGAAATGAGGGGAAGCTCTGCTGATTTTATCATACAATCATGTGCAAGAAAAAGGGTTTTTTTTTTTTGGGGTTCCTTGCATGTGCCCCTCGGATCCACAGCGAAGGCACTTCAAAATGCTCTTTCTGTGCAATTCCAAGTAGAATTTGCACTTGTAGTGAAAAATGAATTTGCCTTTGGAAAATAAAACCCCCTATGTCTAATTAACAAGGGACACCAACCTCATTAAGGTTCATTAAAACAACACAAAATATTAAGGTTATTGTGGTAACTTGAAACTACAAAAATACAATAAAAAAAAATGTTTGTATAATTTAGCACACATTGTAAAATAGATAGTGTTGAAATCAATAAAAAAAAAAAAAAAGATGAGTCCAAAATCGAATTTAATACTTTATTTATGGAGATCTGGCTTTTTAAAAATATCATATTAGTCATGGCATGAGGATAAATCATGAAGAAAGTAGTTTGTGAGAACTCTGTGTGAATATAAAGCAGAAAAACAACTTCATTCCTCTCGCATTATAAAGAAAAAAAAAGCGCTGTATTAAAAGATCACAGAAGAGGAATGCGCTAGCTTCAAAACGAAGGCTAGTTTTACTAGACCGAGCGCTTCCGTCTTGTAATTGCTTCAGAGCATGTGTCAGTTTGAGTTTGTCGGACTAGCACACAGACGACCGGTTTGTCCGCTAGAAAGAAGAGTCCGTCGGATAGATTTAAAACATTGGGTTGTTTTTCAGGGGTTGGGCTTGGTACCTTAGTTCCAGTGAAGATAACCCTTAAGGCATCAGCATACCAAGACATTGGACAATTTCATGCTCCCAACTTTGTGGGAACAGTTTGGGGATGGCCCCTTCCTGTTCCAATGTGACTGCGCACCAGTGCATAAAGCAAGGTCCATAAAGACATGGATGAGCGAGTTTGGGGAAGAGGAACTTGACTGGCCTGCATAGAGTCCTGACCGCAACCCGATAGAACGCCTTTGGGATGAATTAGAGTGTAGAGTGTGAGCCAGGCCTTCTCATCCAACATCAGTGCCTGACCTCACAATTGTGCTTCTGGAAGAATGGTCAAACATTCCCATAGACACACTCCTAAACCTTGTGGAAATCCTTTCCAGAAAAGATGAAGCTGTTATAGCTGCAAAGGGTAGGCCAACTCAATATTGAACCCTACTGACTAAGACTGAGATGCCATTAAAGTTCATGTGCATGTAAAGGCAGGCATCCCAATACTTTTGGAAATATAGTGTGACATTCCAGGATTGGATATTTAGGCTCCATGCACACTGGCTTAAAAATTGTTGCTACTACAGGAGTTTTGTGTTCTGCCTGTAGAAGCAGCTCCTTGTTCTCCTATGTCTCCATACACATTGGGACAATTACAGACATATTTTGAGCTCAACGATTAGAGGCAGGAAAAAAAAACCTTCTGGTTCATGTTTCTGAAAAAGTGTGTATAAAGGGCGCTATCTGGACAAAGGAAAAACTTAATTATAGTGAATTAACAAAACTGTATAAGTAAATTAATAAATTAAATAAAATGTGTGTAATCAAAAAGTGCACAATTCATCAATATACATAAATGTCCATATATTTCTATGATAAATGACTCTACAATATATGCTTCAACACCGTGCTCCTGAAATATGTGCTCCAATACTCCAAACCAATGGTGCTTTGCCCGGAGTGACTATAGAATGCGCTCACCAGATTTCCTTGGCCAGCAAGTGACCATAAAGCATGAAATGTGGGAAACTGCTCGATTCATAGGTCAGTCTTCATCAGAATCCACATCTATCTCTCTCTCCTCCATACATGGATAAATATGATCACGATCAAATAAGCAGGGATATGTAAAAAAAAATCTCCGGTATCATATATCCTCCACAATATTCATCTGTCTTCTTCTCCCATCACAAGACTCTGTGGAATTGGCTCCGCCACAAAGAGCCACAGAAGGCAGGTATAGTGTAATAACATTTTATTTAAAGGAAAGCTGCACTTACATATGTCCAATATGATACAAATGGCACGAAGGCAGCTCAAGGGTCTGTAGAACCGGTCCCACACCGCTGTGTGACTAGCGGCATGCGGCGTGCATTCCAACTACCCGGCGGAAATGGAGGGCTCCTGTCAGTTTCCATGTCAAGCCTCTCTTCTATTAAAATGCAAAAAATGCAACACTCTCCTAAACCCATCTAAACTTTATACAATAAACTCTCTCTAGGAAAGGTTTTTTCTGCCAAGGGAACTGACATTTTTTTAAGCCCAGTGTGCATGGAGCCTTATGGAGTCTAAAGATGGAATTTGATGACATTCTCATATTTCTATATTATATATGTGGTTTAGATATAAAACTGTCCCAGAATATTATTGTCTCAGTCAGACCTGTTATACTCACTGTAATTCCTCTATCCGGCTTGTTGTCAGAGCTTCCATCAGATCCCTGAAATGAGGACCCTCCAGATTGTTCCAGGACAGGTTCAGTGTCCTCAGTGTCTGGTTATTTCTTATTCCAGATGCCAGGTGGTGGCAGGAACTGTCTGTCAGGTGATTATAACACAATCTGTAGAAGAAGAGAAGAATGTTACCAGAAGAAAATTAATTTCTCCCCCAGGAATGAATGTAACTATTCTCTACATGAATGGAACTCATTTCTCTTTATTGGAATCATTTATATTAGATCACGTTATGAAAAACGATCAATCATCTACACTATTGGAGGATTTCTCTTTTTGTAGACAACAATTACTAAATGTGAAATGAGAAGTGAATGAGGTGGTGTGATCCATTCATTATTCCTGTATGGGGATTGGACCATACACACTCACACTGACCTCTAGGCTTTCACCTCCAACATTCTGCTAAGTCTTGGATTCAGTTGTGGAGATTTACTTTGATGGTCACAGAAGTCTCACTCATGTTGTGGAAACTTCATTGACTAAAAGTGACACCATTGTACTTTGGGATTTCCTTTGAACATTATGGTGGAGGATTTGATCTCATGGTGTGGAGAAGATTTTATTAATACCGTTCTTTATTTGGACCTTTTTTGAAAATGTGTACTTATATTGCTGCACTAATTTTATATATGCTGATTATAAATTCTCTTCATTAGTTATCAGTGAAAAAGTCTCCATATCATTGTTATATATACACTTAAAGGGAGTTTTGTGATGAGTAGTCTCACTTTTATTGTTATATTTTCATATTTATATTGTTTGAATGTTATATAATAGTGCTGCAGTCTTCCATATTATACTAGATGTGATAATTCCACCAATAGGGATCAGATATAACAATTCCAATCACTACAAAAATACACTTTCATACATGCAAGGAAGGGCAGATCTACTGTAACCTATTTACAGCCACTTCAATCTATATACCATATAATGTACAAAAATACATAAACATGAAGAGCAACAAAGTTATCTTATAAAATTGCAAACATCAAGAGAAAGTTCATAAATGTGAAAAAGCAGATTTCCTACAACCTATTCACCACTACTTCCATCTCCAATCACCATATTGTGACCTGTGCAGTAAGACCCCTTTCACACTGCAGAGGCGCTAATGCAGCACTAAAGCGCTGGTCATTTCTGCAGTCCTTTAGTGTTGTTTTAGCTGCACTTTTTGTGCGCTAGGGGGTCAGTGACAATGGGACCTTAAAAAAAAGAAAAAAAGACCCGCTTTGTAAGTGCTGCCCATTCATTTCAATGGGTAGGGGCGTTTTGGGAGCGTTATTTATAATGCTCATAACCCACCCCAAAGATGTTGCTTGCAGGACTTTTTCTAATGTCCCACAAGCGCACCGCCCCAGTGTGAAAGCACTCATGCAAATGAATGGGAGGCAGTTTTCAGGTACTATTTCTAGCGCTAAAATGTCTTAAAACTGCCCGTGTGAAAGGGGTCTAACAGAAATACCAGAGATTCAGCCAGATGGATTAAATCAATGCTGATCAACTTCCACCTCTTTGCAGCAACTTCAATCAACCTCCCCCACACCAGTGAGCAAACAGGTCACTTACCAAAAGGTTTGTCCCCACACGTAAGGCCCACATCAGCAGGCAGGAGCATAGCTGGGACACAAGCCAAAAGGTCATCACCAGCTGGGTAGCGTAGGTACAGGAACATAAGATGGAAGCAGAGTCAGGATAGAGGCAGGAGTCGGTACACAGTCAGGCAGCAAGGCGGAGAAGCACAAGTAAGGAAAAGAGTGAAGCAAAGGTCACAATAGGCCGGCAGGAATCCAGAGATCAAGGGCAAGCAGGGTCAAGCATGGGTAGCCAGATATAGAAGGTCAAGGCGCATTTAAACAGAAACTAGCTGAAGACCACTCAACAATCTGTTCATGTCATAGTTCGGCTTAAATAGGTTGTTTGGCACCCGTACACACACTTGTACATGTACGTGTGTGTGCTCATGCGCATGCACATTTATTCTTGTGTGCATGCTAATACATTTGCACATGCGCGCTAATGCCCATTCTGTATTGAGCCTTTGCTCATAATTATAAGCATGCAATGGCCTTATGGTTCTAACTGAGCTACTCTTACACACTACACTGACAAACTTCAATATACTACAGTAAATCTGCACGGAAACACTACACTGACACTATAGTAAAACTGAATAGATGCAATACACTTACGTTGCACTATCGCTATATTCACACTACACTGACACTCTACCCTCACAACAGAATCACAATAGCAAACTATAGCACACTAACTCGCCACTCCAACATCACACTGCAAATGGCTTCCCTGGGCAGGAACCTTTTATAGTGTGGAGTGAGTTTATGAGCAACAAGCCATGATTGGGCTAAGTCATCATGACTTTCTCCAATCATGGCTCTGACAATGCTCTCTGCCCTGATTGGGCAAAGCCTTTATTACTTCAGCCAATCAGGGCTTAGAATGCACCATGCGGTTCGCAGTGCATTGTGGGACATATGGCGGGACAAACAAACAGTAAAACGCCCTGGCAATATGGGTGTTCACCGAAAAGGTGAACAGTCATTGTTTGGGCCAAACTTTTGCCCAGCCCAAACCATTCGCCCAACACTAGTCTTTCACCCTACTATAATACTTCCCCACAAACACATATTGCCCCTTAAGAATATCCATAAGCCAACTATTTTTTTATGACACCAGGTATTCAGCATGTAACTGTTACAATCTACTTCTCTCCACTTATGTGGGGTAAAATGCAGATTAGAAGAATTCGTTTTCACATTTTCCAAAACAAATCTATTTACGCTATAGAGCCCATGCATATACATATAGTGGATGTAATGGGGTTTATATACTATAACTGTAGAGGGCAAAATCTGCTGCAGCTCTGTATTGGAGCCAATCAGCTTCTAACTTCAGCTTGTTCGGTTACGTTTTGATACAAAAAACTGGAAGCTTATTGGTTTCTATGCAGAGCTGCAGCAGATTTTATACTCTCCAGTTTTAGTAAATCAGCCCCAGAGTGTTCTGGATGAAGCCGCTTCTATGTAGTGTGATCATGAAGGCTAATCACCTACTGCAGGCTCTGCCGTATGACAGTTCTAGATAGGGGGCAGACTCACCTGGTGACGTCACCTGGTGCCCCCTTGTGACGTCACTGATCCAGCATGCGTCAGTTGGTGACATTGCGAGGGGCAGGGTCACCCGCTGACATCATTGAGTGACTCCACCCCTTAGCTATTTAAGAAATGTCAAGTGGAGAAGTCGGCATTCGGTAAGGAGCATTCAACAAGGCCAGAGGTTTTTTCTCTTTATACAGGACCGTCAGTGCGGTGAGCTACATCGGGGGAATTTTTTTTTTTTTAATAAAGGAATTGTCAAAATCTTTTGTACTGTCTTTCTTCTATTTTTGCACTTTTTTGGTGAATGGGTAGGGGTAAGCAAAGTTAATTTGTGAAACGTGTAAACCCCTGCTGTGGTTCGTCTGTAGCTGTGTTTGTCATGAACTGTTCATCTCTTCAATAAAGCAATTTGTTTATCCTCTATGTTCTGGAGTGTGGTCAATACATTTTTTGAGGGGTACTAAGTACCCCATACTCAATCACATGGGGGGAACCAGGATCTGGGGCCCCCTGTTAAGGGGAGCTTCCAGATTCCAATAAGCCCCCAGCCCGCAGAACCCCACAACCACAGCCCAGGTTTGTAAGAAAGAGGCCCTTGTCCCCATCAACATAGGGACAAGGTGCTTTGGGGTGTGGGGGGAAGAGGCCCCCTGCCCCAAAACACCCTCCATGTTGAGGGCATGTGGCCTGGAATGATTCAGGGGTGGATTTATTTTTTTTTATATTCAAATCTTTTTATTGATAACGATATAAAAAGTTACATACTTTTCGTGGCACATTGTATTTAAAGTGCAATTAGCAAAGACAATAAAACGTATTACAAAGGCAAAAGTAGAGCTAAATACCTCGCATTTCTGCTGTGCGCTGTGGTAATTACAAACATTAATAAATATGTAAGTAGTAACAACTTACAATGTGTTATTTTTCCCCCTTTTTTCCTTTCCCTCCCTACTCTTCCCACCCACCCTTTATCTACTACCCACCTTGCCACCCCCCTCCCTTCCCTTGTAAACAGCGCAAAAGTTAAAATCATTAACACTAGGACTCACGGCATGCTACAACTGTCTAAGCCCCGGTAGAGCCTGTTCCTACACCCGGATTTGTCTGGTTTGGGCCATTATTCGCCCCCACACTCGTGAGGGGTCCAAGGATAATTGGTTCAGAATAGATGTCGGATGTTCAGCTCCTGGAGCCAGAGCTTCCATATGCCAAGAAATTTACTGTAATTCCCTTTTTTAGTGTATACTGTCCTTTCTGTCCAGACCAAGGAGTCCATTGTTTTAAGCCATTCCCCTATAGTTGGAGGGTTTGTTGAGAGCCAGGATTGTGCTAGCAACTTTATCGCTTGGTATAGACATCTTACTATGGCAGTGGTTGTGCTGGTATTACCCATGTTAGCTCCCACCAACCCCATCACACACACCTTAGCGTCTAATTCCAAGTTTACCTTGAATCTACGGTTTATTGTCCCGACCACTATCTTACCAATTTTGGACATCTTCAAACCATGTGTATGAGATCTCCTGACCTATAACACCTGGGGTATCTGTCATCTGGCCTGCTCCCAAACCTGTACAGTCTTCTAGGAGTGTAATATGCTCTATGTAGAAGGAGGAGGTGTGAGGCCTTCTGTGACGGAGAGACGGACACCGTCTGCCCAAGTTCCAATATTTTTTTCCACTGGGCGTCCGTCAACTCCCCCACATCCGCCTCCCATCCTTCTCTAGACCCGAGGGGCACGCCTTGAACCAGAATCTTGTCCAATAGCTGCGTATACACATCTCCAATCAGCCCCTTAGTGTTTATTGCTTTAACTATTTTATTAAGGAGCGGTGTTTTACACCGCTTCATAGGGGAAGACCTAAATTGGGTATTCAGTGCGTGCCTGATCTGTAAATAATTATAGAATGTATTATATGGAACTCCAAATTCCATTCTCAGTTCCATAAAGGATTTCAAGTTAGTATCGCTGTACAGCTGAGCCAATCTATGAATTCCGTGACTTTCCCAAACGGGATTCTTTTCTATAGACCTTAATTCCCCCAGGGATTCGTTAGACCATATGGGTGAAAACTCAGTAATGCCTCTATACCCCATGATCTTCTTAACTGTCTGCCAGGTCTTATTTACTAATTTATGTGTTGGCAACTTTCTCTGGAGTGAACCCGCCTCTAGTGCATCCACCAAGCGTCTGTGTGAGCTACCTTCTAGCATTATTTTATTGCTGGCACTTGCTTTGCCCAGGGATTTGCAGCCCCCCAGATGCTGCATTTGAGCAGCTAGATAATAGCCATACAGATGGGGAATTGCCAATCCTCCTTCCCAGGTAGGTCGCTGCAATGTCTGCAATTTGATCCTAGCCTGACCCTTCTTCCAAATAAGTTCCCTAAATAAGGAATTTATTTTCATGAACCATTTTCTCCCGATCCATACCGGGGAGTTATGGAGAATGTAAAGTAGTTGTGGCAACCAGATCATTCTAATCAAATTTGAACATCCTGCCAGTGACAGGGGAAGCCGACACCAGATGTCGCATTTTCTTCTAAACTTCTCAAGCAAGGGAGCCAAGTTATCTCGGATGTAGTTATTGGGATCACTAGTCATTACTATTCCCAGGTACTTTATCTTATCAGTTACGTTTAACCCAGGGAGACCATCAGGGAGGGGGTTATTGATTGAGTCAATCTGTAGCAACGATGATTTATCCTAGTTAACTACTATGCCCGATACCTTACCAAATCCTTCTACCAGTTGCATCGTTTTTTCCAGAGATGGGCCCATATCCCCCAGAAGTACCAAGACATCATCTGCGTAAAGTGCGACTCTTTCTTCGCTACACTTCCTCCTAAAGCCCCGCAGGCCCGGTGCCCTTCTTATAGCCTCCGCCAATGGCTCCATTGCCAGAGTGAACAGGAGGGGCGATAATGGGCACCCCTGTCTTGTGCCCCTCTCTAGTGTCAAACTATCTGTGTACTCGTTGTTGATCTTTAGCTTAGCTGATGGACGGCTGTACAAGATTTTTACCCAATTGATAAAAACCGGGCCAAACCCAAATTTGTCCATTATTCCCCAGAGGTAGCCCCACTCCAAGCTATCAAATGCTTTAGCTATGTCCAGGGACATAATGGCTCTGGGATCCCTGTCTGCAATGCAACTGGGGTCTGCAGGTTCAGATATGCTCTCCTAATATTGACACTGGTAGACCTATGGGGGATAAATCCTGCTTGGTCTGGGTGTACCAAGTTATTAATACATTTACTTAGCCTAGTTGCTAGTACCTTTGCTAGGATTTTAATGTCCGAGAAAAGCAAAGAAATTGGTCTATATGACGCTACATCCAGTTGGTCCTTCCCTTCTTTTTGAATAAGTGTAATATTAGACTCTGTCATTGAAGCAGGGAGACCACCGTCTATGAACGCCTCCTCTAGTGTCCTCAAGAGGGTGGGGAGCAAAATCCCCCCAAGATATTTATATATTTCCAGGGGAAGTCCGTCTGGGCCTGGGGTCTTATGATTGGGCATAGCAGCCACAGCGCTCCTTAATTCCTCTAGAGTTATAGGGGATTCTAAGTTAACTTTATCTACAGTAGATAAAGTTGGTAATACAAATCCCTCCAGTAGTTTATCCAGCTCTCCTCTTACTGTGGGCTGTTTCGACTTATACAGGGAGCTGTAGAAATCAAAGAATATCTCCCTGACTTTCACAGGATCCGTCACAATTTCCCCATTTGGGGATCTAATCGCAGAGATTGTTGAGGTCGGGGAGTTGGTACTTGCCACTACGGCCAGCATTCGGCCCACTCTTTCCCCCTCCTCAAAGAACCTCTGCCTCTGGAAGAGCCTTTTATTTTTATTTTAGCTTTTCAATTGTTACCGCTTTATATTCCTGTTGTTTCCATAGCTCCCCTAGCTCTATAGTGGGGCCCAGAACATACTGCCTTTCCAGCTCCATAACCTCATTTCTAATGTGACTTTCCTGCATTCTTGTTTTCCGCTTTACCCTTGCTATTTGCTGAAATAGAAGCCCTCTGAGAAAGGCCTTTAGAGCGTCCCAGACCACTCCCCCTGCCGCTGTACCTGAGTTACATACCATAAACTTCTTTAGACTAGTAGAGATTTCTTCTGTGCTCCCTATTACCTCCAACCATACTGGGTTTACTGTCCAAGGCCTATGTATTTGTCTATAACCGGTACACATCACCAGTTTTAAGGGCGAGTGGTCTGATAGTCCTCTTGGGCCGTAATCTATATTATGTACTAGGGGGTGCGCTTCCTTATTGCCTATGGCTAGATCTATTCGAGATAATGTGTAGTGTGTCCCTGAGTAACAAGAGTATTGTCTTACGTTTGGATTGTGGATTCTCCATAGGTCGCACCACCCCACTTCCTCTAGGAACTGCTTAAGCCTGCCCTCCATTGCCCTCACTGTCCGGGTACCAGATGGGAATCTATCCTGCCGACTATCGAGGACTGTGTTAAAGTCGCCAACCAGAATCAACAGAATCCCTATCTTATTCTCCATATATTTCAACAGGCAGTATAGGATTTCCAACTTACTTGGAGGAGGGATATATATATTTGCAATAACAAATTCTCTACCGTCTAACAGGCAATGTAAAAAAATATAGCAGCCCAACGTGTCGATCCGAACGCCCCTGCAGGTAAACGATACCCCTTTTTTAACCAATATACTTACTCCTCTCGAGTAGGAAGAGTAGACAGAATGGAATTGCGTCTGAAATTTCCTACCCCCAATTCGTATCCTGGTTTCATTTGTCAAGTGCGTCTCCTGCAGGCAGATCAGATCGACACCCTGGGCCTCCAGCTCTGATAATACGGCAGTTCTCTTATCAGGATCACCTAAACCCCTAACATTCCACGATCCTATTCCAACTACACTAGGCATCAAAAAGAAAATGAAAAATTTTTAACACAAAATAAAAAACAACCATCTTGTGCAATATAAGATATAAACCGCTTTTTTTTTTTTCCCCCAGACCACCCAACCGAACACGTCAAATTTCTTAACATTTGTTGTGACTCCTCTGTGATTCCTAAATCCACAATCAGTGCTGAAACTATATTTTAAACTATATTTTACGTGTATAAGTAACACAAACCGTTATTTAATTTGTTGCCCTCCCCCCACCCCTGCTTCAGTTTACTAATGTGTTTAAGTCCCATATGGGGAATAATTAACTCTTTACCCAGTGACTTCCCCTTACCCCGCCCGTGCCTATTTCGGCTAGCCCTAGGAGCCTTTACTGTGACCCAATCTAACCCATACCTCCATACCTCAACTGGTAACAACCATACCCACCCATCAACCTCCTCCTGCCCTCCTCCCCCCCTTCTTTTATAACATCTCCCTTAAGGGGAGATGTTCTCACAGCCCTAAAGCAAAAAAACAAGAGAAGGAAGAAAATCAAACCACCCCACAACCTTAATCGTATACCAACACACATTTAAGACTTTCTCACACTCTTCAACTCACACTCCCCCCCCACCTCCAGCTCATGCTGAAAAAAAAAAAAAAATAAATAAAAAAACCCTCCCCCAGCCCCCCAACCCCATCCCTTATTTAACTTTTAATAATACAGTGTTTTGTCCTCTTTTTCATTTTCCTCTTTCACATCTCTCCCGATTTCCTAGATTTATAAGTTCTTTTTGTAGTCCTCGAGCCATGCTGAGGCCTTGTCAGCTGCATCAAAGAAGTAGACTGTCCCCGAGGCTTCTACGCGCAGTCGTGCTGGGTATAGCAAGGTGTATGGGACTTTATGAGACCGTAATGCGCTTTTCACCTCCACAAAGCCTGCCCTTCTTTTTTGCAAGTCCGGGGAATAATCGGGGTACAGTGAAATCCTACTGCCGTTATGAAAAATATCTCCTTTCTCTCTAGATTTTTGCATTAGCGTCACCTTGTCCTTGTAACAAAACAGCTTAAGAATCATTGGTCTAGGGCGTCCCCCTGATGCGGTGGGCATGGTGGGAATTCGATGCGCCCTCTCGATAGCAAAGTAAGGTGAAAAAATATCGGACCCAAAAAGCCCCTTAAGCAGATTTTCCATATATACCTCAGGGCGGGGGCCCTCGCTTCCCTCAGGGAGACCCAGCACCCTAACATTGCATCTGCGCATCCTATTCTCTATTTCATCCATTTTGTTTCTATAGATTTCAAACTGTGTTTGTATACTCTTAAATTCCCGTTGCATTGGAAACACTGTGTCCTCAAGTTGACTCAATCTTTCTTCTATAAGGGTAGTCCTTTCTAGTACTTTCTGAAGTTATTGGCTCATAGAACGTAGTTCTACCTTAAGGCCCCCTAATTGGTCACACAGGTCATTCAGGGACCCCTTACATGAATTCACTGCAGCTAGTACTTCCTTTAGTGTGGGTTCTGGTTCAACGGCTATACTAAGATCAGGTGGAACACCACTGGCTGGTACTGTTCCTTTCTCCAGGGGGGCTAGCTCTGAACTTTTATTTATTGTAGTTTTAGTGCTAGCCGGTAGTACAGCTGGAGCTGCTGACATTCTGCCCACGCTTTTCCGATCCCCAGACAGGCCTGTCTGTGTCTTCTCATGAGGCAATTGATTACCTTTAACAGGGGTATGTGCAGGGGTATGCGCAAACTTTTCTAATTTTGCTGCAGCTGTCACCGCCGCAGGAACTGATGCTGCTAGGTTCCCCTTTTCCTTAACAGAGCGGGCAACCTGTGTTGTTGTGCTTTCGTGTAACTGTTGGGGCTCCTCACCCTTCTTCCTGGTCATCATTGGGGACGCTAAAAAAGCAGGGATCCCTTATCTGCTAATTGGTGTGCCCAGATGCTGCCACTGCCGCCCCCCCTGCAGCCCACCCTCTGAGATATGCGTGGCGTCCTTAGAACCCACAGCTGGAGCTTAATTGGACTTCTCTTTTCTTTCTTTTTTCTCTTTTCTCTTATTCCTTCCCCCTTTAACAAGCGATTTCCTTGCCTCTTTTCGTTCTTCTCTGCTCGCCTCTTCCCCCTCTCCCCTTGCTCTTCCTTATTTTGCTCTTTCAATGACTCTCTTTACAACTACTGTATAACTGTATAACATTAGCAGGGTATAGCAGGGCATAGTTTTAGCAGGATACCATACAGTCCACCTCTATAGCCCCAGGGCTTTTAAACTGAGCCCAAATGCTCTCATACCTGTCCTGTAGTATTACAGAGCTGCGCGCGCTCTCCACGTGTGCCCGGCGTCTGTTGCTGTGGCTGGCGTCTACAGCTGTGGCTGTGGCTGAAGCAAGGGGGGGAGGCTGGGACCGAAGCGGAGCGTCTTAGCTGACACTCCTGAGCCTTTGTCCAGATCACCAAAAGTTTTCACAGCTCTCGCGAGAGCCCCAGGCGTTGCCAGGTGACCAGTCCGGCGGCGATGGGGAGGAACCTGCAACACGGCCCGAGCACGGAATGCAGGGCAGAGAGCAAGCCGATACACGGCAGCACAGTGCGGCGGCAGCGACGCGCCCCCACTCCCGCAGGTAAGATGCGGCTGGCCGGTCACGATAGCCGCCGGATGGAGCGGTGTACACAGAGGCAGGCCGGATAGCAAACAATCAGATAGCAGGCTAGGTTGAGCTGCTAGGGATGGGGCTGAGCAGCATGAAGGCCGGAGCTAGGAGGGAGCTCACACACACCCGCTCACAATGGCATCCGGTCACGCCCCTCTCGCAGACCTCCAAACTTAGTGTGGCCGTCAAGGATTTTTTTTTTAAATAAATGGTGTGGAGTAGGGATGAGCGGAACACCCCCAGGTTCGGTTCGCACCAGAACCTGCGAACAAAACGAAAGTTAGCGCGAACTTTAGAACCCCATTAAAGTCTATGGGACTCGAACATTCAAAATCAAAAGTGCTAATTTTAAAGGCTAATATGCAAGTTATTGTCCTAAGGGTTTGGGGACCCGGGTCCTGCCCCAGGGGACATGTATCAATGCAAAAAAAGTTTTAAAAATGGCAGTTTTTCTGGAGCAGTGATTTTAATGATGCTTAAAGTGAAAAAAAAGTGAAAAATTCCTTTAAATATTGTACCTGGGGGGGTGTCTATAGTATGTCTGTAAAGTGGCACGTGTTTCTCATGCTTAGAACAGTCCCTGCACAAAATGACATTTGTAAAGGAACAGAAGTCATTTAAAACTGCTTGCGGCTTTAATGTAATGTCGGGTCCTGGCAAAATGGATGAAAATCATTGAGACAAATGGGATGGGTACCACCCCAGTCCATTACTAGGCCCTTTGGGTCTTGTATGGATATTTAGGGGAACCCCGCACCCAAATTAAAAAAAGGAAAGGTGTGGGGCCCCCAGGCCCTATATACTCTAAACAGCAGTATACAGGCGATGCAAACAAGACAGGGACTGTAGGTTTGTTGTTAAGTAGAATCTGTTTGTAATTTTGAACATTTTTAAAGTGTAGCTCCAGCCAAAAAATCTATTTTTAAGCTTTTTGGAAAACATAGGGAAGGGTTATCAACCCTGTAACATTTGTTTTGCTGTCTGTGCACCTCTTCAGAAGATTTGACCTCACTTTCTGTCCCAATGACAAATGTTTTTTGACAATTTGGGGTTTTTAGTGAAACAAGGATTGGTGATAAAGCATCAGTGAAGAGGAGACACGTTTTTCCCATATTAACTCTTACAGGAGAGAATTTCCCTTCCTAGGAGTAGATTTCATCTCACTTCCTGTTGTCTCCTTCCGTTTGCAAGTAGGAGTCGTTTGTAAGTTGGATGTTTGAAAGTAGGGGCCTGCCCTATATACTTTGCAGAAATTTGGGCATTAGGTGTTGGTGTTGCCACAACACTGTAAGCCCTCACATTAACTTTGGTGGGCGCAGGGACGGGCCCTGCTGTGAAATATTAGATCAAGACTTGTAATTACATGCCATTGTTGAACAGTGGTAGTAAAATTGGGCCTTTGGTGGTGGTGGTGGTGCTGGTGCCACAACACTGTAAGTCCTCACAGTTACTCTTGGTGGGCGCTGGAATAGGCCCTGCTGTGAAATATTATATCAAGAATTGTAATTACATGCACCTGTTGAACAGGGGCAGAAAAATTGGGCCTTTGGTGGTGGTGGTGGTGGTGTTGCCACAACACTGTAAGCCCTCACAGTTACTCTTGGTGGGCGCAGGAATGGGCCCTGCTGTGAAATATTATATCAAGAATTGTAATTACATGTCCCTGTTGAACAGGGGCAGAAAAATTGGGCCTTATGCACTGGTGCCACAACACTGCAACCCCTCAGAGATGCTATAGTTGGAGCACAGGAATGAGCCCTGCTGCAAAGTATTGCTTCAAAAATTGTAATTACACGCCCTGTTTAAACAGGGGCTTAAAAATTGGGCCTTGGGCACTCGTGCTGGTGCCACAACACTGCAACCCCTCAGAGATACTCTAGTTGGAGAGCAGGAATGAGCCCTGCTGCAAAGTATTGCATCAAAAATTGTAATTACATGCCCCTGTTAAACAGGGGCATAAAAATTGGGCCTTAGCCAATGCTGCCACAACACTGCAACCCCTCACAGATGCTATAGTTGGAGTGTAGGAATGAGCCCTGCTTCAAAGTATTGCAGCAAAATTTGTAATTATACGCCCCTGTAAAACAGGAGCTGAAAATTTGGGCCTTGGGCACTGGTGGTGGTGCCCAGAACCAAAAATGTTCTTACAAGCTATCAGCATGAAAATTGAGGAAGAGGATTGTCACTCAGCATAACAGGATAGTCACTCAGCATCAGCATAGGTAGTCTTGAAGGGATCTCAATCGGTTACATCAGTATCAGATGCTTGGTAGCTGGTGATCCAAGACTGATTCATTTTTATGAAGGTCAGCCGACCGATTTGGTGGACAGGCACACCCTGTGATTGGTTACAAAACCTCCAGCAGCACTGAATGTGCGTTCCGAAAGAACACTGGATGCAGGACAGGCCAGTAGCTCAATTGTATACTGTGCAAACTCTGGCCAAGGATCCATCGTCAAGACCCAGTAACCCAGAGGATTTTCAGTGGGAAAGGTGTCCAAGTCTGATCTTGCCCCTAGGTAATCCTGCACCATGTGAATCAGACGCTGGCGATGGTTTCTGGAACCGATCATACCTTGGGGCTGCGGACTAAAAAATTGTCTGAATGCATCGGTCAGATGGCCACCTTCTTTGACTGACCGAAGCCTCAGCAACACATTGTCCAGGAGGACCAGGAAATTGTAACCTCCCAGGCTCTGGAAACGCGTTGCACAAACCTTTCTGCAAGGCCTCCCGAAGATGTTTTATCCTCTGCTTCCTCTGCAATGGCAAGATAAGGTCCGCAACCTTACCCTTGTAATGTGGATCAAGGAGGGTTGCCAGCCAGTAATGATCCCTCCCCTTGATACCACGAATACAAGGATCCTTCCGCAGGCTTTGCAGGATCAGGGAGGCCATGCAGCGTAGGTTTGCTGAGGCATTCGGTCCGGAGTCCTCTGGGTCACTAAGGACGACATGATCCGCAGCCACCTCCTCCCAGCCACGTACAAGTCCATGGGTTTCTTCGGACTGTAAATGATCCCTTGAAGACTGCTGCTGATGCTGAGTGCCAGGCTCCACCTCCATGCTGACACAATCCTCCTCCACTTCCTGTGTTATCAGCCGGAACGCAGGAACACTATCTGGATAAAGGGGGCCTTGAGAGGTAAGGAAGTCCTCCTCTTCCTCCCTCTGTTCTGCCTCAAGTGCCCTGTTCATTATTCCATGCAGCGTGTGCTCCAACAGGTGGACAAGAGGGACAGTGTCACTAATGCATGCACTGTCACTGCTCACCACCCTTGTGGCCTCCTCAAATGGTGACAGGACAGTGCATGCATCCCTGATCATAGCCCACTGGCGTGGGGAAAAAAAACAAGCTCCCCTGACCCTGTAATGGTGCCATAGTCGCATAGGTACTCATTGATGCCCCTCTGCTGCGTGTGCAGCCGCTGCAGCATGGCCAACGTTGAGTTCCACCTGGTGGGCATGTCACAGATTAGGCAGTTCTTGGGCAGGTTAAATTCCTTTTGGAGGTCAGCCAGCCGAGCACTGGCATTATATGACCTGCGGAAATGCACACAGACTTTCCTGGCCTGCCTCAGGACATCCTGTAAGCCCGGGTACCTGCCCAAGAACCGCTGCACCACCAAGTTAAACAGGGCACATGGGTCACTTGGCCCTGTTGGAGGGCAGAGAGGAGGTTGGTGCCATTGTCGCAAACCACCATACTTGGCTTAAGCTGGCGTGGCGTCAACCACCTCTGAACCTGCCCCTGCAGAGCTGACAGAATCTCTGCCACAGTGTGGCTCCTGTCCCCCAAGCTCAAGCACTGCATGGCATCTTTTTGCCTGCGTGGTTGTGTAGCCCCTTGAATGCCTACGGACCACCACTGATTCCGAGGACAAATCAGCACAGGAAGAGGCCATGGAGGAAGAAGAAGAGGATGGGGTTGAGGAGAGAGGTGTGGCAGAATCACCACTAGTCGAATTTTGGAGGCGTGGTGGCGGAACAACCTCCAACACTACTGCACCCTGTCCTGCATCCTTCCCAGCTGCCAGAAGAGTCACCCAGTGCGCGGTGAAAGATAGGTAATGTCCCTGTCCATGCCTGATGGACCATGAGTCAGAGTTAATATACACCTTACCGCTGACCATCCTGTCCAGCGAGGCCAAGAGATTGCCTTCCACATGCCGCTAGAGAGCCGGAATCGCCTTCCGTGAGAAAAAGTGGCGTTTGGGAACCTGCCACTGAGGAACCGCACATTCCACAAACTCACGGAAAGGGGCAGAGTCTACCAACTGAAAAGGCAACAGTTGAAGTGCTAGCAATTTAGCCAAGCTAGCATTCAACCGCTGGGCATGTGGATGGCGGGGAGCGAACTTCTTTCGGCGGTGCAGCAGCTGGGGCAGAGAAATTTGCCTGGTACAATCTGACATCGGTGTACAGATAGCAGCTTGCCCGCAAGTACTTGCCTGTGACACACCTAATTCTACATCTTCATTCCTCTCAGTGCAGGTTTCAGAGAGGACTGAAGGTGTAGTGGGGTTGGAGATCCCAGCTGATGAGGAGCAAGGAGAGGTCGCTTTGTTCTTTGGTGTGGGTCTTTTAGGTATGCTTGCCAACGAACTGCATGGCAGTTCGACATATGTCTGGTCAAGCATGTGGTGCCCAAGCGGGTGATGTTTTGGCCATGTGAGATACGCTTGAGACATATGTTGCAAATAGCAGCGGTGCGATCTGATGCACTCGTCTCAAAAGAGGCCCACACCAAAGAACTTTTGGAATAACGCGCAGAGACAGCAGTGCCCTGCACATGTGGGGCTCTGTGGTGTGATGCAGTCAGTGTGCTGCCTTTAAGCTGGCCCCTGGAGGGTATCCTGCCTCATTGGAGATGTGCCTCCTTCACCTCCTATTCCTTCTCCCTCCTATCAGGCACCCACGTGGAGTCAGTGACCTTATCATCCCCTCCCTCCTCATCACTGGAGCAAATCTGGCAGTATGCTGCAGCTGGGGGAACATGACTGCCAGATTGCTGTCCTTCTTGGGCACACCCTCTATCTGGGCTCACGTTACTGACTTCCTCTAGCTGGGTACCATCATCAGAGCCTTCAAAACGTTGGGCATCCTCCTGGAGCATGTACCCAACACTGCGGTCAAACAGTTTGGGAGAATCCTCAGCAGGACATGGTGGGGCTAGGGAAGGAGTGACTGATGTCATTGAGCCAAGGGAAGAGGCCGCGTTGACAGCTGCTTTGCCAGACAAAGTACCCAGATCCTGGGTGAGAGAGGATGAGGAGGATGGGGACGGATTGGTCATCCACTCTACCAAGTCTTCCGCATGTTGCGGCTCAACACGGCCAGCTGCCGAAAAAAAGGAGAAGCGTGTCCCAAGGCCACGTGCTGATGAGGATGCACCGTCTACACGACCAGCAACGTTGCCTCTAGACACAGAGCCTGCTTGCCCTCTTTTATTGGCTTGTGACTGTCTGCCTCTCCTTGTTGGCCTTCCAGACAAACTAATGGCCTGCAGTTACATGTAGCTGCACAAAGCTGGGATGTATATATATACTGATACTGCAGCTAGCAGAATCAACTGCCTGCCTGTAGTATTAATAGGATCAGAACAACAGCAATTGTCTTCAGATAGCTTTAGCTGCACACTGTGCAGAGGACACAGTACACTAACTGTAAATACAGCAGCGGCCTGTCTGTGGTACTAATACGATCAGAAGAACACCACCAATTTTCTTCAGGTAGCTTTAGGTGCAAACTGTGCAGAGGACACAGTACACTAACTATAAACACTGCAGCTGCCTGCCTGTGGTATTAATAGGATCAGAACACCAGCAATTGTCTTCATTTAGCTTTAGGTGCACACTGTGCAGAGGACACAGTACACTAACTGTAAATACTGCAGATGCCTGCCTGTGGTACTAATAGTATCAGAAGAACACCAGCAATTGTCTTCAGGTAGCTTTAGGTGCACACTGTACAGAGAACACAGTACACTAACTGTAAATACTGTAGCTGCCTGCCTGTGGTACTAATAGGATCAGAAGAACACCACCAATTTTCTTCAGGTAGCTTTAGGTGCACACTGTGCAGAGGACACAGTACACTAACTGTAAATACTGCAGATGCCTGCCTGTGATACTAATAGTATCAGAAGAACACCAGCAATTGTCTTCAGGTAGCTTTAGGTGCACACTGTGCAGAGAACACAGTACACTAACTGTAAATACTGCAGCTGCCTGCCTGTGGTACTAATAGGATCAGAAGAACACTACCAATTTTCTTCAGGTAGCTTTAGGTGCACACTGTGCAGAGGACACAGTACACTAACTATAAATACTGCAGCTGCCTGCCTGTGGTACTAATAGGATCAGAAGAACACCAGCAATATTCTTCAAGTAGCTTTAGGTGCACACTGTGCAGAGGACACGGTACACTAACTGTAAATACTGCAGCTGCCTGTCTGTGGTACTAATAGTATCAGAAGAACACCACCAGTTTTCTTCAGGTAGCTTTAGGTGCACACTGTGCAGTGGACACAGTACACTAACTGTAAATACTGCAGCTGCCTGCCTGTGGTACTAATAGGATCAAAAGAACAACATCAATTGTCTTCAGGTAGCTTTAGGTGCACACTGTGCAAAGGACACAGTACACTAACTGTAAATACTGTAAAAACACCTGCCTACCTGTCAGTAGGAAGAGAATAACAGGAATGGATCTAGCTAAACTGAATACAATATATATATATATATATATATATATATATATATATATATATATATATACACACCTAGGATGCATATACACAATACACTGTAAGTGCAGCTAACTGACTCACCTGCCTACTCTAACTTAAATCAAATGACACTGTCTTTCTGTCTATCTCCCTCTGCCGCAACACACTACACAAGGACACCACACAGGCGACCTTACATACTAAACCCCCTGAGCCATAATTGGCCAAAGCCACCCTGGCTCTGGCCAATTATGGCTCTCTGTACAGACGGCGCTGTGATTGGCCAAGCATGCGGGTCATAGTGCATGCTTGGCCAATCATCAGCCAGCAATGCACTGCCATGCCGCAGTGAATTATGGGCCGTGACGCGCCACTCGAATTTGGCTGCTAACGGTCCATAACATTTGCAATTCGACGAACGGTCGAACAGACAAAGTTCGAGCCGAACATGGGTTCGACTCAAACTCGAAGCTCATCCCTAGTGTGGGGTTCCCCTTTAAAATTCATGCCAGACCCAAAGGGGGAGGGACCCCACACTTTTAAAATGTTCTATTGTTTTGTTTACATTTCAGCTGTCATTGGGGAAGCCTGCTGACAGCTGATGAGTCATTGGTTGTTAAGGATGCAGTGGACGGCTGCTTAAAGCGGACCTTCAGTCATTTTTTCAACTTTCCATCTGTTAAATCTTCTGCCCTTGTTGTTTTAACTTTGGATGGTAAAACTTTTTTTCTGCCTGTAAATACCTTTTACAGCCCACTTCCTGTTTCTTGTCTGATAAAAGGCCTAGGCTTCTGACATCATGCACAGCTGTCCCTCTCGTGAGAGTTTGCCAAGAAGGCAGGGAGGATGAGTCATAGGAGGGCCAATGAGAGCTGCAGGGCTGCAGAGTTGTTGGTGTGTCTTTGTGTGTCTGTGTAAATCCAGGAAGTGAACAGGCAGCAGCTTCAGCTGCCCACAGTTAAAATGGTTGCAGCCAGACCAAAGCCTCATACACACGGTACGATTATTGGCAGGGGATTGTCTGTTGACAGACTGTTGTCCTAAAATCTTACAGTTAGTATGCTCCTTTTGACAATTGTTGTCCAACTTTCAGCCAACAAATGTTGGATGATAGGCTAGTAAATTTTCGGTGGACAACGGTTTGACGTCAGATTTTTGTATCATTAGTGCACAAATCCGTCACACAAAAGTTGAATGTACAAACATGCATGCTCTGAATCAATGCTCAAACACAAAATTAGCAGAAGGGGCCCAAAGGGTGCCGCTGAAGAGCTGAAATTCCTCATAGTATGTCACTACGTTCGTGTTTGTTGCCTGAAAATTGTGTACTGTTAGTATGCAAGACAAGATCCTGGCACATGCCCTTTTGACAAAAATTTTGTTTGGCCAACAATCATACCGTGTGAACGAGGCTTTAGTGGAGGGAGATTACTAATTGCACATGTCAAGTTATAAGCATTTTTTTTCTGCTCCAAGAAGCTAAATAGTGTTATCCTATGTGTCATTGCACACTTCATTAGGCTAATAGCATATTTTGAGCTTCAGAGTCTAGGAGCAGAAAAAAAAATAATTTTGTAGAGTGTTTTTCCAGCAGAAAAAATACTGAATGTTCCTAAACACTCCTAAATGCTCCTAACTGCTTTTAAATTCTACTAACAACTTTTTTTGTGAGCTTTTTTTCTTCATGTACAGCAAAAATGCTAATACTCCTAAAATCTTCTAAAAGCTACTAAAATACTACTAGAAGCTGGCACAAAAATGCTATTATCAGAGTTTTTTTATCAACCGTTTTTCCAAGCTTTTTTGAGCTTATGAAAAATGTTAGTGTGCATGGAGACTTAAAGAGTAACTTCACTTTCGGTGGAAAAAATAGCAATTAAAAAATAACATAGCATTGCGACTCAAATCATAATGTAATTAAAAGTTATTAAAAACTACCTTTCCTTTTACAAAAGGTTTATTGACAGTAAGCAAACTGTGTATACAAAGAAAGCAAACAGAGGGCCATTTCAACATTCCAAATAGTAGAAAACGTACACATCCACAAAATGGGGTATTAGGGCCCTTTCACACTGAGGCAGGGGCGGCGTCTGCGGTAACGCGCCGCTATTGTAAGCGGCAATTTACCGTCGGTATTTGGCCACTAGCGGGGCGGTTTTACCCCCCGCTAGTGGCCGAGAAAGGGTTAAAAACCACCGCAAAGCGCCTCTGCAGAGGCGCTTTGCCGGCGGTATAGCCGCGCTGTCCCATTGATTTCAATGGGCAGGAGCAGTGAAGGAGCGGTATACACCCTGCTCCTTCACTGCTCCGAAGATGCTGCTGGCAGGACTTTTTTTCCCGTCCTGCTAGTGCACCGCTCCAGTGTGAAAGCCCTCGGGGCTTTCACACTGGAATCAAAGCAGCGGCACTTTCGGGTCGGTTTGCAGGCGCTATTATTAGCGCAATAGCGCCTGCAAACCGCCCCAGTGTGAAAGGGCCCTTAAGGACATAACCATGGATGGTACAACACAATATATATATATATATATATATATATATATATATATATATATATATATATATATGCAAACACATTTAGGCCACTACAAACAAATGAAAGGCTGCCATGTAGGATTCAGTGCTAAAAACACAAGGCGGTCAAATCAGGACCCAGGTGTAAATGGCATCAGAACATCTCCATCACAAAAGATAGGGAGAGACTACTTCTATTAAATTGGCAGCCTAAACCGACTGATACCTAGGAATAGGCTGACTGACCCGCTGTTCGGTTCCCACCAGAACTTTTGAACATTGCAAACGTTCGGAACTGAATAACGAACCCCATTGAAGTCTATGGACCCGAACTGGAAAAATCAAAAGTACACATTTTGAAGGCTTATATTCAAGTAATTTGGCAATGGGCATACAATGATTATGTGGGTTTGGGTACTGCCCTGGGGACATGTATCAATGAAAAAAAGTTTGTAAAATATTTAAATGAGCAGTGATTTACTGATGTTTAAAGTGAAAGCATAAAAATGAGAAATAACAATAGTCTACCTGTAAAGTGGCACATCTGTTCTGTGTATAGAAGCTACTGCAGCAATAATTGCATTTATAAAGCAAACAAAATTACATATTATCTGCAAGCTTTCTTTATTTTGTAAACAACGGCTTGGGGAGCCAGTCTGTATGATGAGGGCGCAATATAGTGCACTGGAAACAAGATTAGAGATTTTTGGATAAATTCTGGTGTCTCTTCCTCAGACTTTGGGAAGAAGTAACAGGTGCAGAAAAATTGGTCTTTGGATGTTAGAGGTGCCTTCACACCGTAACCCTACAGAGGTACTCTTGATGAAAGCAAGAATTACCTTGCTGTCACAAATTGAAATATGCACTTGTCAAACAGGTGTGGAAAGATTGGTCTTGGGGGTTAATTGTGCCCATGAAACCTATAGCAATAATTTCCAGATGAAATCAACACCCACAACACTAGGCAGCCTAGAAGTCTTGCAGAGCTCCCACATCCCAAAAACACTTAATCAGTGTCAGGGGCTTTATAGCTGCTGGTAATCCAGGACTGATTCATTTTGATAAATGTCAGCCACACAGTCTGTGGACAGACATGCTCTATTATCAGTAACAAAACCTCTGGCAGCACTGAATGCCTGTTCGGAAAGCACGCTGGATGCAGGGCAGCCCAGGATCTCAATATTGGGCAAGTTCTGGCCAGTGGTCTATTCTCATGACCCAGTAACCCAGTGGATCGCCAACTGGAAAGCTCTCCATCTCTGTTTTCGCACCTAGATAATCGTCCACCATATGATGCAGATGCTGCCAATGGGATGTTGAAGCTGGGCGCCAAAAGACTAACAAAAATTGTGAAATGCATCAATTTGGTCAGCCCCCTTCTCCTCTGCTCCTCTCTTGACCAACAGAAGCCTCAAAACTACGTTTTCCATGACACTGTAACCTATCAGTGTCAGGAAAGGCGTTAGCTAAACTCCTCTTTAAGGTATCCTCAAGAGATTTCATCTTCTGCTCCCTCTCTGGGGACGGGATGAGTTCTGAGACTTTTCCCTTGTAACAGTGGTCAAGGAGGGTTCCCAACCAATAGTGATCCTTCTCCTTAATGCCATGTATTCTTGGGTCCTTTTGCAGTCTTTGAAGCATGAGGGAGCCAATGCACCGCAAGTATGCAAAGGCATGAGAAGCAGACACTTCAAGGGTCACTGAGGATTACAGATTCTGTTACTGCCTCCTCCCAGTCACTTACTACTCCCAAGGGTTCTGGGGACAGAAACCATCTCTTAAGGTTTGACGTATGTCTTCCTCTTCTTCAATGCCTCCAAAACTGTCAGAATCCTCCTCCTCCTTGTCCTCTTGCGTGTTCTGTGGCATAGGAACAAAGGTGTCTGCATAATGCAGGCCTTGAGAGGAAAGAAAGTCCTCCTCTTCATCACGCTGCTCTGCCTCGAGTGCTCTGTCCATAATGCCATGCAGAATCTGCTCCAGCAGGAACACAACAGGGATTGTGTCACTGAAGCATGCATTGTCACGGCTCACCATCATTATGGCCTCCTCAAATGGTGACAGTTCAGTGCATGCATCCTTTATGAGCAGCCATTGGCATGGGGGAAAAAAGCTGATTTGGCCTGAGCCGGTCATTGTATCATACTCACACAGGTACTTGTTGACAGCCCTCTGCTACATATGCAGCCACTGCAGCATTGCCAAAGTCGAGTTCCATCTGGTGGCATGTCACAAATCAGGCGGTTTATGGGCAGGTGGAATTCTCACTGAATTTCAGCCAACCGAATATTGGCTTTGTATGACTGCCTGAAATGGCTAGACTCTTCTGGCCTGCTTTAGTAGATTTTACAACCCTGGGTAACTATTTAAGAAATGCTGCATCACCAAATTGAGGACATGTGCCAGGCATGGCACATGTGTCAACTTTCCCTGTCTAAGGGCAGACAGGAGTCCTGTTTGTGCCATTATCGCACACCACCATTTCTGGCTCCAGCTGGCGTGGCATGAACCACCTCTGGGTCTGCTCCTGCAGAGCTGCAGGAATCTCTGCTGCAGTGTGGTTCCTGTCCCCTAGACATACCAGCTGAAGCACTGCATGGCACCTTTTAGCCTGACTCATTGAATAGCCCATTGAAACACTAAGGGGGTACTTGTGGTTTATAGGACAATTCAGCAGAATAGGGCATGGAGGAGGAGGAAGGGGTGGAGCTGACAAATCTCGCTTCATCACCACTATTTGTATGGAGACGTGGCAGTACAACAAGCCGCAGCACGGAGCACTGTCCTGCAGCATCCTTCCAAGTTGCAAGCAGCGTTACCCAGTGTTACCCAGTGTGCTGTGAACAAAATATATCGTCCCTGAGCATGCTTGCTGGACCACATGTCAGCAGTAATGTTGACTTTGCAGCTGACTGCCTTGCCCAATGATGCCACAACATTTCCTTCCACATGATGGTACAGAGCTGGAATGGGCTTACGTGAAAATAAATAGCGACTGGGAATTTGTGGTACAGCACATTCTGCAAATTCACGGGGGACAGAATCCACCAGACAGAAAAACAGGAGTTGTAAAGCCAGCAGCTTTGACAAGCTTGCATTTAGATGCTGGGCATGTGGGTGGCAGAGACTATTTTTTTTTGCTGCATCAGATGGGGCAGAGAGATTTTCTGGATATAGTCTACAGCTGGTGGTGTGCTATTGGCAGATGTGCTGCAAGGACCTGGGACACCCTGTGCTATACCATCATCCCTATCAGTGGAGGCTGCTGAGAAGTCATAAGGTAAAGCGGGGGTAGACTGAGGTGAGGAGTGAGAAGGAGCAGCATTGTGTCCCTTTTGTGTGGCTTTCAGGTTCTCTTGCCAATGGGCTGAGTGGTGGGAGGTTAAATGCCTTGTCAAGCATGCGGTACCAAAGTGGCTGGTGTTTTTCCTGTGCTTGAGCCTCTGCCCCTAGTGAGAAAGGAGGGAGGATTAGCGAAGGCGCCAATTAGAGTTCCACCCTAAGAAGGAAGAGTAGACAAGGCGAAGGCCCAAATGGAGATGGAAGAAGTCTATTCAAGGACCAGGAACAGGTCAAAAGCTCTAATAAATAAGATCTTTAGTATTAGAGAGGGAGTGGAGGAGGGTAGGGTAGGGTGTGGGAGATACTGTGCCAGACACCTGGAAGATCTCTTTGCTCTCATACCTTCTCTCTCGAACTTGGTTAGAACCTCCCCCTTTGGTAACAATGTATATCTCTGCATTCTCTGCATTCTCACCCGCCTTAGAGGGAAGGTATGATAGTATTTAAATTGTTATCATATAATGAAAGAGGATTAAATAATCCAGTAAAAAGGCATAAGATCTTGAAAGAAATTAAAAGATATGCTGCAAGTATAGTCTTCCTACAAGAGACACACATAGCACAAGATACAAATATTAAATTGTATTCTAAACATCATCCCATATGGTATTATGGAGACTCCCCAACTAAAAAAGCAAAAGGAGTGTCAATAGGAATGGCGAGAGAAGTGAAGTTCTCTTTAGAAGATAGAAAGGCGGACCTAGATGGCCAGTTTATATTCCTGAGGGGGAAATTACAGGATATGGAATGTACACTAGTAAATATATATTGCCCTAATAAGAATCTGACAGGCTACTTGAAAGAAATGCTAGGAAATCTGATTGATTATAAAAGGGGTTTATTGATCATGGCAGGAGATCTGGAATTCTGTATGGACCTAGAGACTATCAACTCAGGATGATAGAAAATAAGTTATATCAATGTCAAATGGTAGATATATGGAAAGCCCAACACCCTGAGATAAAAGATAATACTTTCTACTCCCCAGTGCATGGGATGTACTCTAGGCTGAACTATATAATGGTGGAGCACAGACTGCTAGAATTAGTAGGAAAAACATCAATAGAAATAATGTCATTATCAGATCATGCCCCAGTAACAATGAAGTTAAAATTAACAGGAAACTAAGAGAATAGGAGTACTTGGAGATTGAATAAAGACCTGATACAAGAGAAAGAAGTGGAAGATAAAATAAAAAAGAAATAGAACAATATTTTCACTTAAATGAAACCCCAGGAATAGCAGTGGCCAGTGGCGGAATTACCAGGGTCGCAACAGTCGCACTTGCGACGGGTCCCTGGCATTCCGTCACTGTGGAGGGGGCCCCAGCGGGGTTGCTATTCACATGGCCCTGAGTGGAGAGCGTGTCTCTCATGTAACAGCAGCACAGAGACACCGGAATTGACACATTCCCACTCCTTGCGTCCTCTCTCGCATGGGGTGACACAGGACACACAGCTGATCTGCTCCCCCTTCTCCCCCCTCCCCTCTCCTGCGTGCTCCGCAGGCAGTCAAGTGTGAAGCTAAAAGGCTCACATTTCCCGCGGAGCACACAGGAGAGGGGTGGGGAGAAGGGGGAGCAGATCAGCTGTGTGTCCTCCGTCATCCTGTGCGAGAGAGGACGCACAGATTGGGAAATAAAACTGTCAATGCCAGTGTCTCTGTGCTGCTGTTACATGAGAGACACGCTCTCTGCTCAGAGCCGTGCTGTCCTGAGAAGACAGAGGACTCTGATGGGCACTGATAGAGGACACTGATGGGCACTGATAGGAGACACTGATAGAAGGTGCTGATAGGGGACGCTGAGAGGGGACACTGATGGGAGGCACTGATGGGATTTACTGATGAGCACTGAAGGGAGGCACTGATAGGGGGCACTGAAAAGGGATTAGGGGGCACTGATAGGGAGCACCGATAGGAGGCACTGATAGGATTTACTGATGAGCACTGAAGGGAGGCACTGATAGGGGGCACTGAGAAGGCACTAGGGGGCACTGATAGGGGGCACTGAGAAGGCACTAGGGGGCACTAATAGGGGGTACTGATAGGGGGCACTGAGAAGGCACTAGGGGGCACCAATGGGAGGCACTGATGAGCACTGATAGGAGGCACTGAAAGGATTTACTGATGAGCACTGATAGGCCGCACTGAAAGGGGGCATTGATGGGCACTTATAGGTGGCACTGATGGGCATTGATGAGCATTGATAGGCAGAACTCATAGGCTGCACTGATGGGCACTGAGGAACACTGATAGGCAGAACTCAGGCAGTATTGGTGGGCACTGATAGGCAGCATTGAAGAATACTGATAGATGGCACAGATGGTGGCTGTTAGGTGGAATTAATGAGCACTGATAGGTGGTGCTGATAGGCAGATTTGATGGGCACGAATGAGCACTGATAGGTAACACTTGTAGGTGGCATTAATGGGCACTGATAGGCCGCATTGATGAGCAATGATAGGCAGCATTGATGGGCACTGATTGATGGCACTGATGATTGGGGCACTGATTATCAGTGTTAGCAATTTACTGACATTCTTGACAGTTAATGGTAGTCCTTTCCTAACACAGACACAGTGTGGGAGGAAAGGGCTCCAGATAACCGGCAAGTCTGTTTACATGTGATCAGCTGCCATCACATGGTAAAGGGCCACTGTGGTTGCGCTAGATGCACATCCCAGGGGGCATGCGGGAAGCACAGTTTTGGGAGGATGTCCATCATGGACACCTTCCCAAAATTGGAAGCCCGGGGCTTAGATGGAAGGATGGGCCCATCATGGTTTCTTGCACCGGGGCCCTGAAGGTTCTAGTTACGTCTCTGGCAGTGGCCATGATATGGGAAGCACTCAAAGCATATATTAGGGGTATACTAATTTCTATAGGGGCTAGGAAAAAAAAAGAAAGCAGATTTAGATGTAGAGTATGCTCTAGTGTTAAAGAGAGAGAGGCTAAAAGATTTAATGGAACAGGAAACAAGACAAGTCTTAAATAGAGTGGCCAAGGATAGATATAAATGCAGAGATAAACCAGGAAAATACCTAGCAAGAATATAAAAAAATAAAAAAGCCAAAGGTCTTTTTCGCATAGGACATTTCTTTAATTCAATGGGACCGATTTCACTGGGATATTGTTTAAGTAAACTGGAAATGCCCATTTCGGAGAAATTCAGATTCTCCCAAATTAGGCATTTCCTCAATTCTATCTGGACAAATAAGACTGAACCCCCTAAGGCCACACCTTATGAACAATGGTGCTCCAATATCATGGATCATAGGGGAGGTATATCAATTAACTATTATTCCCTGGCGTGTAGAGATGACTTACCTGCCTATGCCTGGGCTTGGGAGCTAGACATGGGGTATACCTGGAACCAAAACGAATGGTTTCAGGCTTTCCAGCTTTCTTATAAAGGTATCTTTAATTGAAGCGAATGTTAAACTGTTGACTAGATGGTACTACGTTCCCTATCGATTGGCCATGATCTACCCAGACGCTTCCCCCTTATGCTTTGGAGGATGTCATATGGTAAGCTCAATGTTCCATATCTGGTGGTCATGTCCTCGAATCAGGTCATACTGAAATAAGGTCTTCTGCATGTTGAGGAAAATAACAGGGGACCGCAACCTCGCAAGATCCCACCATAGCCCTCTTCAATCACAAATTTACAAAGACTCCCATACAAATGCAGGCACTGGTCTTCTTCATTCTCCTGGAAGCCAAGATGGCGCTAGCAGGGGCATGGAAAAAACCTTCAATATCATTTTTAGCAGCAAAGAGGAAAATATCATGGATCATGTCACAAGAACAAATAGTTGCTAAACTGCAGGATAAACTAGTGAAATCTGAGGCCATGGGCAAGTTATAGTAGCTTATCCCTCGACCCGGGTATCGCAAACACTGTTTAAGACACTCCTGTTCTCCCTCTTCTTCCCTTTTTCCTCTTCCCTTCTCTGTTTTTCTCAGGGATACCTCAAACTCCCTGCCTCTACTTACTTTCCTCTTTTCTTCTTAGACAACAGTCTGCCTAGGAGGGGGGCTACTTATACCCTCCTCTCAGGAGGCAGAAGACTAACCAAGTTGATTAGTTAATTACAGGTTTATAAGAAGCATAGTTTTGAACTAATCTATACTCTAGACTCCTCTAGGCTATACATGTCCGCAGCTCTACTGTTCTGAGCTGGAGATTATGGGTAACCGATGAAAAATCTGGGGCATAGTGGCTTCGAGTTTTGTGCTCCATGGGTGACACTGCAAGCCTACAGCTTGATCCCAGGTGGTAGTGTGTTGTTATCTACTCGGGTTTAGGAGCCCTGCCTATCGGGTCACTCAGACATTTACAATCGTTCGGGACCTTTTGGACCCGAGATTATTAGCGAAGTCCAACACTGATAGCCACAGAGGTATTGCCTTTTACCCCAAGCCGAAAGTGTTCAAATGGATAATGCTGTGTTTTAGCTTATGATATGGTGACAACTGACTTACCTTTCCATGATTGTAAATTGTTTTATTCTTTGATAAATAGCCATGCAGGCTGATGCATTGATTGTTTCCAATTGTTTTTCTAACAAAAATCCAATAAACATATTGAAAATAAAAAAAAATAAAAAAGCAACATATTTAACCACTTAAGCCCCAGACCATTTGGCTGGCAAAAGACCAGAGCACTTTTTGCGATTCGGCACTGCATTGCTTTAACTGACAATTGCGTGGTTGTGCAACATGGCTTCAAACAAAATTGATGTCCTTTTTTCCCCACAAATAGAGTTTTTTTTTTGTGGTATTTGATCACCTCTGCGGTTTTCTATTTTTTGTGCTATAAACAAAAAAAGAGAAACAATTTTGAAATAAACGCATTATTATTTTTAACTTTTTGCTATAATAAATATCCACAAAAAAATTTAAAAACATTTTTTTCCTCAGTTTAGGCCGATACGTATTCTTCTACATATTTTTGGTAAAAAAAATTGCAATAAGCGTTTATTGATTGGTTTGCGCAAAAGTTATAGCGTCTACACAATAGGGGATAGTTTTATGGCATTTTTATAATTTTTTTTTTTACTAGTAATGGCGGTGATCAGCAATTTTTATCATGACTGCAACATTATGGTGGACAGATCTGACACTTTTGGCTCTATTTTGCGACCATTCACATTTATACAGTGATCAGTGCGATTAAAAATGCATTGATTACTGTGTAAATGTGACTGGCAGTGAAGGGGTTAACCAGGAGGGGGTGCTGTAGGGGTTAATATTGTCCTAAGGATGTGTTCTAACTGTGGGGGGATGGGCTATGTGTGACACGACACTGATCACCGCTCCCGATTACAGGGAGCTGTGATCAGTGTCCTGTCACTAGGTAGAATGGGGAAATGCTTGTTTACATTAGCATTTCCCCATTCTTCTTCTCCGTGAGATGATCGCGGGTATCGCCGCTGACATCGAGTCTGCGGGACCCGCGATCACACTCACGGAGCTCGTGGCGGACGCGCGTGCCCACAAGCCGCGTCTTAAAGGGCAACATTCAGGTACGTTAATATGCCTGTACGTGCCCTTATGCCGACGTATATCGGTGTGAGCTGGTCAGCAAGCGGTTAATAGGAAAAATAAAAATTGAAAAGGATAGTTAGTACATTAAACAATTGAAATAGCTAAGACCTTTCAAAGTTATAGCGCCCTATATACAGTGAGGCAAAAGGGTAGATAAGAGGCAGAGTATAAAAGAATTAACAAAATACCTAATGGAAGCAAATCAGAGGAAAGATTGCAAGCCTAAGAAGACCAAATAACACAAGAGGAGATCAGCCTAGCATTAAAAAATACAGCAATTGGGAAGAGTCCAGGACCAGATTTGCTAACAATTCGCTATTATAAAAATTTTAAAGAGCAATTAATTCCAAAATTATGTACCTATATGAGTGGGCTGGGAGAAGGAAAAGGAATGAGGAAAGAATCATTGTTGCCTTTTGTTACAGTGATATCTAAAGAAAGGAACAATGCAACTCTGTGCTCCAGCTATAGACCAATAGCTTTGTTGAATGCTGACACTAAACTGTACACAAATCTATTAGCCACCAAAATGAAAGAACTGATGTTTGAATGAGTTCATGCAGACCACTCCAGATTTATCCCAGGGAGGGAAGGGAAAGACAATGGGATAAGAACACTACTCCTATTGCATATAATGAGAGGTGGAAAGTCCCCAGGTCTACTCCTGTCAATAGATGCCGAAAAGGCATTTGACAGGGTAGACTGGGACTCTATGAGAAAACAGGGGGAGAAGGACCCTAAATACATCCAAACTAGGTTTGAGGGGTATATGAAGGGGATTCAGTCACCAGCCTACAGGTACCTACCTAGGTTTACTATACCCCTGATATCACAGATACCCTTTGTGAGCTGACTCAAAAGTGCTTGGTCAGCAAACAGACAAAGGTTGTTCAATGGACCATATTGCATATATGGAAGAGAGGAGAGGGGGAACAAGGAGGACCCCCAAGAAAAGATGGTCCGCTCAAGAACAAGCTATTGTGAACCTAGATAACTTTATTGTGTCAAAAATAAATACAGTACAAAATTCCACAAACCATGTATTAAAAATAGGGCAGAAGTCCTATTGTATGCAGGTGGCCACCGGAGACATTCCACATACATCCATCACTCATGCACTTGCACCCATATAAATTATATCAAAGGGGACCCGGGTCTAAACAATTATCACAAAGTCCTGAACAGGATATGCTGTGTAAATGCCAGGCCTTCGATATTTACTGAATAAAGTGCAGGTGCTTGGTGATTATTGAGAATCCATTCAGATGTACCCCGATAACCAAAGGAAGCAGGCAATTAACAACACTGCAAAGTTGGGGACCTGGAGAGTCCCAATTAGATCAGTTCAATAACATCAAGTAGGAAGGCAGTTTGGTATTTTGTGCAGGGGAGGTAAGCGATGAACAGCCGTAAGTAAAAAACCTCCCCTGTGCTGGGGTGCATTTAAAGCTCACCGTTTGGCGTCTTCAGTAATGGGATGATGGACCACGAGAGGATGCCGGTCGCCACACCAGTATGGTATAGAGGAGCGATCGTGTGATGTGTTTGTCGTCACCGGCCTGAGTTCTTTCTTCCGGGTCTGCCGCGAAGGGATGTACGGGGAGTCACAGGGTTCAGACACTCAGGCGCTCCACGCTTGATCTGTCAGGTGGTTAAGGGGAGCGTTCAGGCTCAGTATCCGCCGCAGGACTCAACCCGATGTCCGGGATCCTAATCAGGGTATTCACATACAATCAAAGGATTATCTCGTAGGTGCGTGGGAGTCTCTGTTCCACCTGCACATAGGTTAGACGCTTACGCGTTTCGCTTGTTTCCACGCTTCTTCAGAGCTAAAGTGGTGCCATTAGCTGGATGTTTAAATAGGGTTACGGCCAGTATTCAATATCCTGTCATTATAACCAGCACCTGGTCACCAGAGCCTAACCATAATGAACATTCACCAAGTTGTGCAAACACACTCATGCATACCTCTAAGTTGCAATTCAAACAGATCTTTAATGGTAGCAAATATATAGAGAATCAATTAAATCAGTTTATATGTGTAATCAAATTTAAATGTTCACTCACTATTGCATTAATGAGGAATAGTAAAATGATTAATTATGCAATTGCTTTTATTACATCACCATAGCCACGGGTGCTGCAATTTCATCCAATCTGCTAGTGTATGGCCCAATGGTGGACAAAAATTGGAAAATAAAGGAAAAGGGGAGGGGAGGGGGGGGGAGGGGGGGGGAGGGGGACAAACTATTGTTCCATTTTGATTACATCTTACATTCTGGATGCTGACATCTATGTAAAGGGCAGAGATATTACCTGCAGAACAAATTGTATACAGTCCACCGTCCACCCAGAGTGTCTATCACAATCTGGAGAAGATGTGGATCTTCAATAGTAGTTATTTTTTGTGTATGTATTTTCAAATAAGCAAAATTTAATTATTAGGGTGAAATTATTGTTCCAAAAAAGGAGACAGATTGAATTCATTGTTTAATCCGTAAGGCTGCATACTATTTAAATAGAAGATCCACATCTTCTCCTTTTGGTGCAGTATCCTATCGAAATCTCCACGTCTATGGGGCAAATTAAGTTTATATATGCCCTTGACCTTAAGGCCATCTGGTTTACCCTTGTGCTTGTCAAGGAAATGCAAGGATAGGGGTCGATCGTCGTCCTTATTTAGGATGCTCTGGATGTGTTCACCAGTCCTGACTCTCAATTCTCTTTTAGTTTTTCCAACATAAATAAGGCCACAGGGGCAGGTCAACATATACACCACCCGTGTGGTCGTACAATTGATAAAGCTGTTGATTTTAAACTGTCTTTGATTGTCAGAGCTGGCGAACACATCCGTTCTGTCCACATATCTACATACATGACACCTACCACAGCGGTACATGCCTTTTAATGGTGGGAGATCAGTGAGCCAATTACGTTTATTGGGACGGTTGTACTCTGAATGTACCAGACGATCCCTTAGATTTGTTGCTCTGCGAGCAGTAAGCAGAGGTTTTTTGCTAACGAGTTTTCCCAAAATGGGGGCTTCAGACAGGATGTGCCAATGACGGCCTAAGATCTCCTTAATTTGGTCCCACTGTGTGCCAAACTTAGTAATGATTCTTAGAGGAGGGTGGTCTGAGATTTCTCCCTTTTCTTTGTTAGTTTGATTAGTCAGTAGAGTTGATCTATTTGTTTGCAGTGCTCTTTTTTTAGCACGCCTGATACATGTATGTGAATAGCCTCTGTCACGAAACCTCCCATATAGGTCATGCATTTCCCTGTGGAAGTCACCTTCCTCCGTGCAATTTCTTCGCGCACGGAGGAACTGACCAACCGGAATACCCTGTTTAAGGGGTGTAGGGTGGTGGCTGGACGCCAATAATAATGTATTTGCTGCTGTATCCTTTCTAAAGGTCTTTGTATGCAGTTTGTCATCTTTTACAAATACCGTGAGGTCCAGGAATGACAGTCTATTAGTATCATACGTGTATGTTAATTTGATATTGCGGTCATTGTCATTGAGCTCCTCAATGAATCGTATCAGTTCAACCGACGAACCGTCCCAAATCATGATCACATCATCGATGTACCTCAGCCACAGACGACAGTGGCTGAGGTACATCGGCGAGGGATACACGCATTCAGTTTCCCAGAGGCCGAGGTGTAGGCAGGCATATGATGGGGCCCATGGGGCACCCATCGACGTGCCTCTAACTAGTTTTTTTTTTTTTTACTTACGGCTGTTCATCGCTTACCTCCCCTGCACAAAATACCAAACTGCCTTCCTACTTGATGTTATTGAACTGATCTAATTGGGACTCTCCAGGTCCCCAACTTTGCAGTGTTGTTAATTGCCTGCTTCCTTTGGTTATCGGAGTACATCTGAATGGATTCTCAATAATCACCAAGCACCTGCACTTTATTCAGTAAATATCGAAGGCCTGGCATTTACACAGCATATCCTGTTCAGGACTTTGTGATAATTGTTTAGACCCGGGTCCCCTTTGATATAATTTATATGGGTGCAAGTGCATGAGTGATGGATGTATGTGGAATGTCTCCGGTGGCCACCTGCATACAATAGGACTTCTGCCCTATTTTTAATACATGGTTTGTGGAATTTTGTACTGTATTTATTTTTGACACAATAAAGTTATCTAGGTTCACAATAGCTTGTTCTTGAGCGGACCATCTTTTCTTGGGGGTCCTCCTTGTTCCCCCTCTCCTCTCTTCCATAGACTAGGACTCTATGATGAACCTGAGAATAGGTCCTAAGATGTCAGGATGGATTAAAGCATTATACATAATCAATATAAAAAACAAAATTCTATCAGCGCAAATAAATAGTGACAAGAAAAAAAAAAATATATATATATATATATATATATATATATAAATATATATACTCAAAAAATATATACATGTAAAAAAATTGAATATCAGTTAATGGCATCACAAAAATATCACAACAATACCCCCCTCCTGGCTGCTGCTAACACAGATAACGTGTTCACTTTACATAAATGATATAAATAACAAAACAGTGCTGCGCTTCCTAAATGACACACTAAAATTACTAAATGTTCATGCTCACAGGAATAAGTGATCAACTTGCAAAGAATAGCAAGATACAGGTGCACAATCAATTATTCAAAATAACAAGGATTGAAAAAATCCTCCCCAAATTGGGATAATACACACACAAAAAGAAAAATATATATACAAATAATGTGACATGAAAATCAATATGATATAAAAAATCAATATGATATAAAGTCCAAAATCTTCCAAACTAAAATACACCAATTAGTGCAAATTATTCTAAAGTGCTAGTGCTCTCCTCCACCTCAGTGTCCTAGCCGCTCACCTCCAATTCTGACCCCTGTTTCACCAGCAGGTCAGAAAAAGCAGATTCCCTCTCAGGGATACAAGCAGATCAGCCGGGCGTGAAGCTCCTATTTCATCCGTACAGCCAGAGGCTGACTGACTGGTTACCAACCAGTGGGACAATCCCTCAAATGGGTCCGGTAAACATAGGAATAAAAAAGCCAAATCCAGTGCTCTATGTATACCAAAGGGTTTATTTCATCAGTTAAAACAATTAAACGTTACTCACAAACGGAGAACTTAAGCAGTGCGGGCTCAGGATGCATAAAACAGCAAGATGCTCACGGGATGACATCTCCACTGCGACTCCTCCCCTTATATGCGTTATGTCAAATGGGCGTGACTTCTTCAGTAAGGGGCGGAGACTAGACGTCTCACCGCTGTTTAAATATACTGGTGTTCCCCCCTGATCAGGTGCGTCGTCTCCTCCCTCTCCACTCTGGCTCATTAGGCAATACTACACCACATGATATGCTCCACTGGGCTGACATCAGAAGTAGGAAGTGACTTAATGGCATCATTACATACGGAGACACTCATCAAGGGAGAACCAATTCCTCCCCAATTAGGCTAAATGTGTTAATAAAAATATACACTAATAAAAAATGGCGCTGGTGACTGCATCATACAAGCATCTTGAATACAATAAAATTAAAAAAAAATTATATATATATATATATATATATATATATATATATATATACAAAGAATAAAAAAAAATAAAAAAAATATTGTGTGCATATTATCCCAATTTAGGGAACACGTTGAGGGGGGGGGGATTTTTTCAATCCCCGTTATTTTGAATAATTGATTGCGCACCTGTATCTTGCTATTCTTTGCAAGTTGATCACTTATTCCTGTGACTCCATCTTTAGGAGAATTATACCAAGCAAATTATATTTAACTATTAAAACAAGATTAAAATAGAATTGAAGAAAATAGCTATTAGAACTCTCTCCTGGATTGGACGAATTAACACCTTAAAAGATAGTAATACTACCAAAAATCCTGTATAAATTCCAAATGCTGCCAATAGAATTACTGCAGACATATTTTAGAACATTAAAGTTAATGATATTAGGGTTCATATGGCAAAAAAAGAAACCAAGAGTACAGTACTCAGTATTAAGCAAAGGGAAAGTACACTGGGGTTTAGCTGCACCAGACATTAAAAGATACTATGATGCAGTAATATTAGCACGAATGGTAGAATGGACAAAGACTTATGCCCTGTACATACGGTAGGATTTTCCGATGGAAAATGTGTTATAGGACCTCATTGTCGGAAATTCTGACCGTGTGTAGGCTCCATCACACATTTTCCATCGGATTTTCTGGCACACAAAGTTTGAGAGCTTGCTATAAAATTTTCCGACAACAAAATCCGTTGTCGGAATTTCTGATCGTGTGTACACAAATCCGATGCACAAAGTGCCACGCATGCTCAGAATAAATAAAGAGATGAAAACTATTGGCTACTGCCCCATTTATAGTCCTGACGTACGTGTTTTACGTCACCACGTTCAGAATGATCGGATTTTCCGACAACTTTGTGTGACCGTGTGTATGCAAGACAAGTTTGAGCCAACATCCGTCGGAAAAAATCCTAGGATTTTGTTCTCGGAATGTCGGATCAATGTCCGACCATGTGTACGGGGCATAAGTCCTCATGCACACAGGGTGTTTTTACAGCCGCTTTTAGCAGCGTCAGATATTTTTTACAGCTTAAAAATGCCTCTACATGTTATTCTATGGCCTCAAGCACACACAGGCTTTTAGGACCTGTAAGTGGCATAGGCGTTTTCAAGCTGTAAAAAAAACAGAGCCAGCACATTCTGAAGCAGCAGCGTTAAGCTGTATAAACGCTTGATGCGGCTAAACCCATGTTACTGCTGTATACCGCGTCAAGCATTTTTAAGCTGTAGTAATTGGATTTGAGACTGTAAAATAGAAGAGAAAGGCTGCTAAACGCGCACTACACCAATGCAAAATGCTTCTAAAAGCATGTTTTTAACAGCTGCTTTTTCTGGCATCAGAACTGGCTTTGCAGCTCGTTTTTTCAAATGCCCTGTGTGCATGAGGACTAAAAGTGATAAAAGCTGGGTGGGGATTGAGAACACATTAAGGCACAATTTAAAAATATTTGGATTCCACATGGATATAGAAAGTTGGATGTAGATACACATGAATTAACTAAAAATGTATTTAGGACGTGGGATAAAATATATAGGCAAGCAAAATGGGAATATAACTCACCAGTTAACAGGAACAACATTTTTTCCTGGCCATACCTCACATCAGCACACAGTGGATCAACGCCTCATCTGGCGCCCCATAGGACCACCTCTTCATAGCTAAATAAAAGACAGCCCCTCCCCCACTGACATGTTTTATTTTTGGTCATGCTCAGGCCACCTGTGGATTGCAGTGGTAAGTACTTTGTTTGCTGCAAGGATATTTCCCCTACCGCACAGCCCCTCCATGTTCAGCCTCTCATGGAGTTGGAAGACCCTGAATCTTGGACGGTAAAGCCTCCTGAAACTGGTTGTCCCTTGTGCCGGGTTGAGGGCAATGTTGCTTAGATAGCACAAATATTCTACAGGTGTGGTATCAGTAAGCTCTGCAATTTTACCATTAGGGATGAGTCGAACACCCCCCCCCCCCCCGGTTTCGGTTCGCACCAGAACCTGCGAACGGACCGAAAGTTTGCATGAACTTTACAACCCCATTAAAGTCTATGGGACTCGAACATTCAAAATCAAAAGTGCTAATTTTAAAGACTAATATGCAAGTTATTGTCCTAAAAAGGGTTTGGGGACCCGGGTACTGCCCCAGGGGACATGTATCAATGCAAAAAAAGTTTTAAAAACAGCCGTTTTTTTGGGGAGCAGTGATTTTAATGATGCTTA
The DNA here is from genome assembly GCF_042186555.1 of Aquarana catesbeiana. Taxonomy (NCBI): domain Eukaryota; kingdom Metazoa; phylum Chordata; class Amphibia; order Anura; family Ranidae; genus Aquarana; species Aquarana catesbeiana. The sequence goes on from NC_133336.1 coordinate 227,350,498, forward strand.
AAGTGAAAAAAAAAAAGTGAAATATTCCTTTAAATATCAAACCTGGGGGGTGTCTATAGTATGCCTGTAAAGTGGCGCGTGTTTCCCGCGCCTAGAACAGTCTGTGCACAAAATTACATTTTTAAAGGAATAAAAGTCATTTAAAACTGCTTGCGCCTTTAATGTAATGTCGGGTCCTGGCAATATGGATTAAAGTCAGTGAGACAAATGGCATGGGTACCCCCCACCCCCCAGTCCGTTACCAGGCCCTTTGGGTCTTGTATCGATATTAAGGGGAACCCCGCACACAAATTTAAAAAAAGAAAGGCGTGGGGCCCCCAGGCCCTATATACTCTGAACAGCAGTATACAGGCAGTGCAAACAAGACAGGGACTGTAGGTTTGTTGTTAAGTAGAATCTGTTTGTAATTTTGCAAAAAACAAAAGAGAAAGAGTTCTCTTAAAGAGGGTCAGCAAAGAACACTAATGTTGATACAAAAACCAGCTTTATTGAGTACTTAATAAAAAACCAAATTGAAATACAAAAGCGAAAGTGAGAAATCAGCAATAGAGACTGACGGTTACCACAGACCAATTAAAATTGGACAACGTTGTCACAGGAAGTGATTTAAAAACATGGGGGAGCCGCGGTTTCACATCCACTCATATACATCATACACACCTCTAATATGCTAATATAGTATGATAAGTAATAACCAGTGTAAATAGTCCTGCCCTGTTGGAGTATCAATAGTAAGCCGCAATTTTGAAAAACAGCAATGTCCAGTATGGTAGGGGCGGATCATAAACACATATCTGAGATGTGGGTGGATGGACGATCTGGTTATTGATGCAGGTGGATCGATCTCATGAGGGATAGACTATGCCCAGATATTGCACAAACACTATATGTATAACAGCTGTTAGGTAGATTGCAACTTAAACCATATCCCGGTTCCAGCAAGAGGAGATATAAGTTACACAGCTCAAATTGCAAGATAAATGTCCATGGAGACTAAATAAGAAAGGTGCAAGGAAAACTGACATACGTTTTGAAGGCACTGAATGAAATGGAAGGATCTCACCAGCCTCAGTAATTCCGTCGTCAGATTTGCAGTAAGTCCTTGATTCCTGAGTCTCTACATGGATAGATGCCGCTGTAATAGTACAGATGAATTCCAAAGCAGGAACCGTTGCTTGTTAGTGAAGCCACTGTGGGGCGGATGTCTCAGTATGAAGAGATGTTAGTCGAAGAAACAAGCATCAGCTGTTGAGTTGTGCTGGCACAGGCCAGATCGAATTGTAGGTCGAATAGCCAGATCGAATTACGCGCGGCTCCCGGTGACGTGCTGACGTCACACCGCTGACGCGTTTCACCAGCCAATGGACGCTGGTTTCCTCAGAGCGAGGAGGGGTCAATGGTGAAAGACTTAAATAGGAATTAGAGGTTGCAATTCCTGTTTCTATCCACTAGATGTCATCATCCAGACCACTCACATGAAAGACATTCAGCAAGGGAAAAGACGTGCATATTAAGCACAAAAATATACATTAATAGAACTTGTGATTGAAAGAGATTGTGATATAATAATTTATAAAGAATTTTTATAAAAAATAATTTATAAGGAATTTTTATAAAAAATGGTCATTGAAAGAGTGAAGAAATTAATTATTCATGGTAATAGCTATATTAGTAATTCATCCAAACATTTGGGGAAAAAAATTTATTATTTCTCCAAAAATGGTTGAAAACTACATTCTGTATTTAACCCCTTGGGGGCTAGGGAGTCTAGATAGTACGTCCACATTTTCTCCTTTTGAAGGAGAACAGTGTCAAAATCCCCTCTTCTAGGGGGTAAATTCAACACATAAATCCCTTTTACTTTTAGGCCCCTTGGATTACTATCGTGGAATTTGGCAAAGTGCACTGGAATAGGACGATCGTCTTCTTTGTTCTTTTTCTTATTTCTAATACCACTGATGTGTTCGCCAATCCGGATTCGGAGTTGGCGTTTAGTCTTTCCTATGTAGTTTTTATTGCAAGGACACGTGAGCATGTATATGACACGTGTCGTAGAGCAATTGATAAATTGTTTAATTTGGTAATGCCTACCTCCTCTCGGGTTGGCGAACTCATCAGTGTGATGCACATATTTGCATATGTTACAATGTCCACATGCATGCATACCTGGAGGAGGTCTTCTTTCAGTGAGCCAATTTTTATTGATGGTTCTAGTGTACTCTGAGTGGACTAAAAAGTCGCTCAAATTCCGTGCCCTTTTAGCTGTAAGTAGTGGTTTGGGGCTAATTAAATCTGTAATTAGGGGTGCCGATTTGAGAATGTGCCAGTGTTTATTGAGGATCTCCTGGACTTTTGTCCATTGTGAGCCAAACCTAGTGATGATTCTTGGGAAATCACTTGCTAGTCTATTAGGTTCTTGAGTCTTTTTCTGTGTAGTTAAAAGGTCTTCACGTTTCCTTTCTAATGCATTGTTTTTGGCTTTTTTAAGGGAATTGTGTGAATACCCTCTTTTTCTGAACCTATTGTACATATCATGTGCTTCGTATAGAAATTGCGCCTCCTCTGAGCAGTTTCGCCTAATCCTTAAAAATTGTCCCGTCGGTATCCCTTTTATTAGGGACTTCGGATGGTGGCTCTGTGCCAAGAGGAGGGTATTGGCTGCTGTTTCTTTCCGAAACGTACTAGTTACTATCTGATCTCTACATCTTGTGATTTGTAAGTCAAGGAAAGAGAGGGCATCAGCAGAATAGGAATAGGTTAAATGGATATTCCTTTCATTAGTGTTTAATTGGGACATGAATTCCTCAAGTTGTTCTGTTGTGCCCTCCCATACCATGAGTACATCGTCGATGTACCTTAACCACAACGCACAGTGGTCAAGGAACATCGAGGACTTATAAACCTCCTCCTCCTCCCAGAGACCAAGGTGGAGACAGGCATATGAAGGGGCCCATGGGGCACCCATACTGGTGCCTCTCACCTGTTGGTAGAATCTTCCAAGAAATTGGAAGAAATTGTTATTTAACATGAATTCGAGTATATCAATAATGAACTCATTATGGGCTCCCAATAGGGGGAAATGGATGTCAAGAAAGGTTTTGGTCGCTTGGATACCCCAATAGTGGGGAATCGATGTATATAAGCTTTCGACATCTATTCCCACCAAAAGGGCATTTGGTGACAAGGAGAAATGAGATAGTTTAGAGAGTATATCTCTGCTATCACGGACGAAGGACTGTAGTTTTGTTACCATATTTTTGATCATCGAGTCCACAAATTTACCAGGTCTCTCAAGGGGACCATTGATAGCTGAAACAATTGGTCTCCCGGGAGGGTTTGTGAGTGATTTATGTAATTTAGGGATTATGTAGAAAGTTGGGATAGTGATGTCATCAGCTCTGAGGTATAAATATTCCTTTTTGGTAAGTAGACCAGCTTCCATAGCTAGTTTTAACTTGGTGTTAAGAGTGTCTATCAGGGCTGGGAATGGGGTACCCATCAGTTGTTGGTAAGTAGAAGTATCACTTAATAATCTGAAAGCTTCATCCTCATAGATTTTTTCACTGAGTAGGACCACATTACCGCCCTTATCACTTCTTTTTATCACCAAGTTAGGAGCTTCTTGTAATTCTTTTAGTGCTTTTTTCTCAGAGCTGGTCAGATTGCTTGATCCCAACCACTCCCAATTAATCCTTCCGAGATCAAGTTTAACCTGATCTAGGAATAGTTGAAGCCATTTATGCTTTGATAGAGCTGGCATTTTTGTGGACTTGATCCTCAAATTAGATTTCCTTCTAATTGGGTGGCTGTTTTCAGTTTCAGAGTCGCTATTAGCGTTTTCCTCTAATAAGGCCATTAAGTTATTAATGGCCTCATTTTCATCCTTGTCAAGGTTGGAATCGGGTGTAGATTTATTATCAGGGTTATTATGATGCCAAAGTTTAAAGAGAACCTTTCTAAGGAATAAGTTTATGTCCTTAAACACTTCAAATTCATTCATGGGCGCAGTGGGGGAAAAAGATAGTCCTTTTTGAAGAAGTTTTAAATGATTAGAATCCATTTGAAAGTCAGATAAGTTAACAATGCTCATATCTGTAGAGGTAGAGCTAGAGATTCCGTTTAGCGTCTTTTCTGACTCCTCAGTCGCCCACTGTGTCGATTCTGAGCTGTGTTTCGATCCTTTCCTCTTCCTTCTGTGTTTGCGTTTCCTATTTCCCTGGGATGGCTCTTGTCTATTGATTGTTTTGGGCAATCTGCTGATAAGTTGCCCTGGGATTCCTCTAAAAAAGTGACAGATTTAGTAGAAATATCTTTATCAAGGTCACTATCTGAGGAGGAGCCTATTCTATTCCTACTGGTGCGTTGTGAATGTCTAGAATTTCTTGAGGAGGATCTACTTCTGTTAGGCAAAGTAGGATTAAAAATGTCCCCCCCTTCAAAGTCACTAATATTTTGTCTAAATTTTTCCTGTTTGGTATATTTAAGATTTTTTTGTATTCTTTCTATTTCTTTTTTAATGAACTCGTTATTTTTTTCAAAATCAGGTTCGTTTTTATGAGGTTCCAGGGCCTTTGCACTTATCTCTAATTCTCCTTTGATTTCCTCAAGTTGTGTTTCTTCTTCTAGAACTATGATTTTCATTAAGGCTAAGCCTCTATTTATGCACTCCTCTTTCCACACCTCCAGAAATCTAGGGGTATGGAGATGTTCTGCAGGAACGATTCTCTCCCTCAGGCCCCTAGGTATGATATTATGAGATATATGTGATTTTAAAGAGGAAATATCCCATTTACGGTTCAGGAATTTAATCATAAGCTTTTTATGGTTTTTAAAAAAGCTTACGTATTGATTCCCCGGTTTCCTCACTCTTTCCATCTGTAGAGAAGGCCGTATTAATTTCGTCATCCAATTCTCGATCAATCATATATGCCATGTATGTGCTTATATGTACGGTTTGTGCCGTTAAACCGTCTGTCAGTCTGCTGAATCACCAGTAATGATGCAATAATGGTGGGATCCTCAAGGCAAGGAAAGGGCAAAAGACGCCCCAAAAAAAGCTAAGCAAGAGAAAAATGGGTGTTGCCTGGATCAACCAATTAATTAGTTATATAAGTGATCATATTAACGGGTAAGTATCCAACAATCATGCAGGCATAAGTCTGCAGGCAGTTCCAGTTGCCCTATGTATCAAATTGCAAAAAACAAAAGAGAAAGAGTTCTCTTAAAGAGGGTCAGCAAAGAACACTAATGTTGATACAAAAACCAGCTTTATTGAGTACTTAATAATGTTTTTTGCAATTTGATACATAGGGCAACTGGAACTGCCTGCAGACTTATGCCTGCATGATTGTTGGATACTTACCCGTTAATATGATCACTTATATAACTAATTAATTGGTTGATCCAGGCAACACCCATTTTTCTCTTGTTTGTAATTTTGAACTGGTACATTTTTAAAGTGCAGCTCGAGCCAAAAAATCTATTTTTAAGCTTTTTGGAAAACATAGGGAAGGGTTATCACCCCTGTAACATTTGTTTTGCTGTCTGTGCTCCTCTTCAGAAGATTTCACCTCACTTTCTGTCCCAATGACCACTGGATTTTGAAAACTTTGGGTTATTAGGGAAACTAGGATTGGTGATAAAGCATCAGTGGAGACACCTTTTATATTAACTCTTACAGGAGAGAATTTCCCTTCCTAGGGGTAGACTTCATCTCCCTTCCTGTTGTCTCCTTCCGTTTGCAAGTATTAGTTGTTTGTAAGTTTACTGTTTGAAAGTAGGGGCCTGCCCTATATACTGTGCAGAAATTGGGGCCTTAGGTGTTGGTGTTGCCCTCAGTTACTCTTAGTTGGGCACAGGAACGGGCCCTGATGTGAAATATTAGATCAAGAATTGTAATTATATGCCATTGTTGAACAGTGGTAGAAAAATTGGGCCTTTGGTGGTGGTGGTGGTGGTGCTGGTGCCACAACACTGTAAGCCCTCACAGTTACTCTTGGTGGGCGCAGAAACGGGCCCTGCTGTGAAATATTAGATCAAGAATTGTAATACATGTCCCTGTTGAACAGGAGCAGAAAAATTGGGCCTTAGGCACTGGTGCCACAACACTGCAACCCCTCACAGATACTCTAGTTGGAGTGCAGGAATGAGCCCTCCTGCAAAGTATTGCATCAAAACTTGTAATTACACGCCCCTGTTAAACAGGGGCAGAAAAATTGGGCCTTGGCACTGATGGCGGTGCCCAGAACCAAAAATGTTCTTACAAGCTATCTGCATGAAAATTGAGGAGGAAGAGGATTGTGACTCAGCATAACAGGATATACAAATAAAAAATATATGTGGCGCTACCCTATCCTTATGTACCGACTCCAAATCTGTGAACTCAGATGATCACAAGGTGCTAAAAAGTGAATCCTAATCATAAAAGTGCAATGTGCATATACAATTATGGCGAATAGTAAAAGTGCAATAAATAATGCCCCGTGATAGCAAAGTGAGGTCTATCTCAATACATAGACTGTGAATATATCACCATGAATCCAAATAATAATAATACATCAAAATATCATATAATGCGATTCCTATTACTCATAAAATCAAATTCTTCTGAAACTGATAAACATAAAAAACAAATAAAGTGCCAAGTGCGCAGTTAATCAAATGGTGCAAAAAATGCAACTCCTATTGCGACTGCTGTAACATAAACAATATTAAAAATATTATTAAAAAATGACAAAATGTGAAAAATTACCACAAAGTGCATACATGCGACTACTAATGCGACTTAAAGTCCCGCATAAGGATATAGGGCAAAAAGGAACATACAAAGTGACAATTGTGCAATTAAGTTAAAAAAATTCCATGCAATGCGACTCCTAATGCGACTGCAATGTCCGCAAGGGGAAGTCTTCTATGAAAAAAGTGCAGATACAGTGGTAGCGAGTGTCTTGTGATAAATTCATCCGATTCTGTTCCGGTGCGTGACAATTGTTTCCCCCAGCCTCTCACCTGCAGTGGCGGCCCCCAATGGGCCGAGTCAAACGAAAATGCACAGGTGGATGGTACTATATACAGAGGATGGGTCTTCAAATGTAATCACAGCTCCCGGGAGGACATCCGTGGATATGGATGTCTGCAACCCTCACCGCCGCTCACAATGGTAATCTCAGGATGATGGTAAAGAAGAAGAAATAGCCTCCATGGTGTAGTATTTAGAATAAAATTTAATAAACAAACGTAGCAACTTACATTAAAAATAGCAGTGAACAGTATGGAACAGAAAACTTCCGGGTTCGGCCGTACCCGGAAACGAGGGCACCTGGCTCCTCCTACGATGAGGGGTTGCGTCACACCACGTGACTTTTTCAAAGGGATAAGGAGTCGGGTGCCTGGCAGCCAGTATAAATAATAGCCGCTGTCATGACAACAGCAAAAACAAACACTAAATGCAGGTCCCTGTGCATGCTAAGCAATAGATGATATCTTCAATGGACATACTTGATGACAGTTTTTTATATAGAATTATGCATAGAAAATATTTTGCACAGGGACCTACATTTAGTGTTTGTTTTTGCTGTTGTCATGACAGCGGCTATTATTTATACTGGCTGCCAGGCACCCGACTCCTTATCCCTTTGAAAAAGTCACGTGGTGTGACGGAGTCTGGCTGCAGTGAGTAAGTACCCCAGACGAAGTCTTGTATGACGAAACGTGTCGGGAGGACTCCACTGCCGCCATTTTTATTTTGCAAGCGTGTTTTTCCTTTTAATAAATTTTTACATGGTTTACGGAATTACACTATTAGCCCCTTCTTCATTACATGTGGGTAATGTCCGTTGGTGTCCGAGCTTCCATATGGAGAAGACTTCTTTGGGACAGCAACGTTTCAACTTCACCATTCACCAGTCCTCGGTATCCTACCTCCATTGCCAGTGAGCAACCTAAGCCTGTTTGACCCACATAGCGTATGCTAGGTGGGTCCCAACTTTCTGGTAAGCCTCCAGTCATCTCGGGTGGTGGTTTCGCACAAGTGTCTGTCAGCACACGTTGGATCATATTCAGAAATTTTTCACGAGTATATGTTTTGGAATTCATCACCATTGCAACATTTATGTTCACCGTATTTGCACATTCAGTTTTGGACTTTATTGTCATCATTACATCCTGTCATCACTTTTGGTGACCCCAAGGCTTTATAATATGAGTGACTTTTATATATGAATGTCCACAAAATATACAAAACACTATTTTTTCACAATTCATCTTGCTATTTTATGTGGTATAGCAATATTTTTTTTCTAATTTTTTAGCGCTACACCTGGTTGTATACCATTTGATTAACTGCACACTTGGCACTTTATTTGTTTTTTATGTTTATCAGTTTCAGAAGAATTTGATTTTATGAGTAATAGGAATCGCATTATATGATATTTTGATGTATTATTATTATTTGGATTCATGGTGATATATTCACAGTCTATGTATTGAGATAGACCTCACTTTGCTATCACGGGGCATTATTTATTGCACTTTTACTATTCGCCATAATTGTATATGCACATTGCACTTTTATGATTAGGATTCACTTTTTAGCGCCTTGTGATCATCTGAGTTCACAGATTTGGAGTCGGTAGAGAAGGATAGGGTAGCGCCACATATATTTTTTATTTGTATATTCCTTTGTCAGGGATGTGTGAGTACACTGATTGATGTTGGCAGCTCCTTGTCTGGTACAATTATTATTGTGGTTTTGCGCATTAGTTCTTACACATTTTTTAGCATTACAGGATAGTCACTCAGCATCAGCATAAGCAGTCTTGAAGGGATCTCACATTAACAAAAAATCAATCGGTTACATCAGTATCAGGTGCTTGATAGCTGGTGATCCAAGACTGATTCATTTTTATGAACGTCTGACGATTGACCGATTCGGTGGACAGACGCACCCTGTGATCGGTTACAAAGCCTCCAGCAGCACTGAATGTGCGTTCCAAAAGAACGCTGGATGCAGGACATGCCAGTAGCTCAATTTCATACTGTGCAAGCTCTGGCCAGCGATCCATCCACAAGACCCAGTAACCCAGAGGATTTTCGGTGGGAAAGGTGTCCAAGTCTGATCTTGCCCCTAGGTAATCCTGCACCATGTGAATCAGACGCTGGTGATGGTTGCTGGAACCAATAAGACCTTGGGGCTGCGGACAAAAAATTGTCAGAATGCATCAGTCAGACAGCCACCTTCTCCACCGCTCATTCTGTGACTGACCAAAGCCTCAGCAACCCGTTGTCCAGGAGGACCAGGAAATTGGAACCTCCCAGGCTCTGGAAATGCATTGCACAAACCTTTCTGCAAGGCCTCCCAAAGATGTTTCATCCTCTACTCCCTCTGCGATGGCAAGATAAGGACCGCAACCTTACCCTTATAACGTGGATCAAGGAGGGTTGCCAGCCAGTAATCATCCCTCCCCTTCCACGAATACGAGGATCCTTCCTCAGGCTTTGCAGGATCAGGGAGGCCATGCAGTGTAGGTTTGCTGAGGCATTCGGTCCAGAGTCTTCTGGGTCACTAAGGACGACATGATCCACAGCCACCTCCTCCCAGCCACATACAAGTCCAAGGGTTTCTTGGGACTGTAAATGATCCCTTGAAGACTGCTGCTGATGTTGAGTGCCAGGCTCCACCTCCATGCTGACACAATCCTCCTCCTACTCGTCCTCTTCCTGTGTGATCGGTGGGCATGCAGGAACACTGTCTGGATAAAGGGGGCCTTGAGAAGTAAAGAAGTCCTCCTCTTTCTCCCTCTGTTCTGCCTCAAGTGCCCTGTCCATTATTCCACACAGCGTGTGCTCCAACAGGTGAACAAGAGGGACAGTGTCACTGATGCATGCACTGTCACTGCTCACCATCCTCATGGCCTCCTCAAATGGTGACAGGACTGTGCATGCAAACGTTGAGTTCCACCTGGTGGGCATGTCACAGATTAGGCGGTTCTTGGGCATGTTGTATTCCTTTTGGAGGTCAGCCAGCCGAGCACTGGCATTATATGACCGGCGTAAATGCACACAGACTTTCCTGGCCTGCCTCAGGACATCCTGTAAGCCCGGGTACCTGACCAAGAACAGCTGCACCACCAAGTTAAGGGCGTGAGCCAAACAGGGCACATGGGTCAGTTGTCCCTGTCAGAGGGTGGAGAGGAGGTTGGTGCATTGTCACAAACCACTATACCTGGCTTAAGCTGGCATGGCATCAACCACCTCTGAACCTGCCCCTGCAGAGCTGACAGAATCTCTGCCCCAGTGTGGCTCCTGTCCCCCGAGCACACCAGCTCAAGCACCGCAGGGCATCTTTTTGCGTAGCCCCTTGAACAGAACAAAAGAAAAAATTGCGCTAAGTGCGTGAAAAATTGTGAATAAATATGAAGAATGGTCCTGCTGCTATGCACTATAACCCCGATATAAGGGCACAAAAACATATAAAACTTTAAGGAGTGCAGCGCTGGACTAACTATTGTAAATAAATAGTGATAAACTCTGTTATTACAAATCCAGTACCAAAAAATTGTATCATTCGTGGTTGAACAATGTATAAAGTGCTCTTAAAGTGTGAACTTCAAAAAACATATGAAACACAAAACCTATGCGAAAGTGAGTGCAATCAAAAAAAGTTCCAAAAATAATGTTTGTTATATATATGCAAGTTCAGGGGTAAATTTCCACTATTCGATATCTACCCATCAAACAGTAGGAATAAAAGCTTACTGAAAAGCTTGTGTAGTACATAAGGTGCTCATAAATTTTCTCAAAAAAATATTAAACATCAAAATTTAAATGTGAATAAATCATAAAAGTCCAAATATGTTGTGTAGATGCTCTATACAGGTGCAGGAATGAATCTTCACCATACACGCTCTATGCAGGTATAGGGATGAGTCCATACATATAGTGTTGCCCACCACCAGGTAGTAAGATTGAAGGCTTACCAGAAAGCCTGTGACCGCCCTTATTCAGGGGGGTCCAAACAGGCTTAGAAGATGGAAACAAATCACTCTGGAGGATACCGCTCAGCAGATACGTCGGACTCCTTTCAGGACAGCCAGCCAGCAGCAGCTACAGAAGCCTCAAGTAATCTTATCCCAGGATCACCTCTCATAGGACCGCTTGTGTTGACTCCAACAGATCCAGTACAAAAGTGTTTTAAGTGCCCAAAAAGAGACAAAGGGAAAAAGGCCCCGTTGGTGCAAATAACTTTCTGCTAGTTTATTCCGCAAAGCAACAAATAAAATACAAAAAAATTTAAAATCAGAAAAAATCTAAAAACGACACTATCGCCGTTTGAATTGGAAGCGCGCATGCGCGGTGCGTTCAGTGTTGTGACCCAGCGCTGCACTCCTTAAAGTAGCCCCTTGAACGCCCACAGAGCACCGCTGGTTCCGACAAATCAGCACAGGAAGAGGCCATTGAGGAAGAAGAAGAGGAGGGGGTGGAGGAGAGAGGTGTGGCAGAATCAGCACTAATAGAATTTTGGAGGCGTGGTGGTGAAACAACCTCCAACACTACTGCACAATGTCCTGCATCCTTCCCAGCTGCCAGAAGAGTCAGCGGTAATATGCACCTTATTGCTGACCGCCCTGTCCAGTGAGGCCAAGACATTGCCTTCCACATGCCGGTAGAGAGCCGGAATCGCCTTCCATGAGAAAAAGTGGCGTTTGGGAACCTGCCACTGATGAACCGCACATTTCACAAACTCACGGAAGGGGGCAGAGTCTACCAACTGAAAAGGCAGCAGTTGAAGTGCTAGCAATTTAGCCAAGCTAGCATTCAACCGCTGGGCATGTGGATGGCTGGGAGCGAACGTCTTTTGGCAGTGCAGCAGCTGGGGCAGGGAAATTTGTCTGGTACAATCTGACGTTGGTGTACCGATAGCAGATTGCCCGCAAGTACTTGGCTGTGACACACCTAATTCTACACTTTCATTCCTCTCAGTGCAGGTTTCAGAGAGGACTGAAAGGTATAGTGGGGTTGGAGATCCCAGCTGATGAGGAGCAAGGAGAGGTCGCTTTGTTGTTTGGTGTGGGTCTTTTAGGTACACTTGCCTACGAACTGTATGGCAGGTTGACATATGTCTGGTCAAGCATGTGGTGCCCAAACGGGTGATGTTTTGGCCACGCAAGATACGCTTGAGACATATGTTGCAAATGGCAGCGGTGTGATCTGATGCACTCGACTCAAAAAAGGCCCACACCAAAGAACTTTTGGAATAACGCGCAGAGACAGCAGCGCCCTGCACATGCGGAGCTCTGCGGTGTGATGCAGTCTGTTTGCTGTCCTTAAGCTGGCCCCTGGAGGGCAATCTGCCTCATTGGAGATGTGCCTCCTCCTCCTCCTCTCTCCTATCAGGCACCCACATGGAGTCAGTGACCGCATCATCCCTCCCTCCTCATTACTGGAGCAAAGCTGGCAGTATGCTAAGGCTGGGGGAACATGACTGCAAAATTGCTGTCCTTCTTAGGCATCCCCTCTCTCTGGGCTCATGTTACTGCCTTCCTCTAGCTGGGTACCATCAACGGAGCCTTCAAAATGCTCGGCAGCCTCCTGGAGCAACCAAACACTGTGGTCAAACAGTTCGGGGGACTCCTCAGGAGGACATGGTGGGGCTAGGGAAGGAGTGACTGATGCCATTGAGCTGAGGGAAGAGGCCGCGTTGGCAGCTGCTTTGCCAGACAAAGTACCCTAAGCCTGGGTGAGAGAGGATTAGGAGGATGAGAACGGCTTGGTCATCCACTCTACCAAGTCTTCCGCATGTTGCAGCTCAACATGGCCAGCTGCCAAATAAAAGCACAAGCGTGTCCCACGGCCACGAGCTGATGAGGATGCACCGTCTCCACAACTGGCACTGTTGCCTCTAGACACAGAGCCTGCTTACCCTCTTTTATTGGCTTGTGATTGTCTGCCTCCCCTTGTTGGCCTTCCAGACATACTAATGGCCTGCAGTGAGATGTAGCTGCACAAAGCTGGGATGTATATATATATATATATATATATATATATATATATATATATATATATACTGATACTGCAGCTAGCAGAATCAACTGCCTGCCTGTAGTATTATTAGTATGAGAACACCAGCAATTGTCTTCAGGTAGCTTTAGGTGCACACTGTGCAGAGGACACAGTACACTAACTGTAAATACTGCAGCTGTCTGCCTATGGTATTAATAGGATCAGAACAACAGCAATTGTCTTCAGGAAGCTTTGGGTGCACACTGTGCAGAGGACACAGTACATTAACTGTAAATACTGTAGCTGCCTGCCTGTGGTACTAATAGGATCAGAAGAACACCACCTATTTTCTTCAGGTAGCTTCAGGTGCACACTGTGCAGAGGACACAGTATACTAACTGTAAATACTGCAGCTGCCTGCCTGTGGTAATAATAGGATCAGAATAACAGCAATTGTGTTCAGGTAGCTTTAGGTGCACACTGTGCAAAGGACACAGTACACTAACTGTAAATACTGTAGCTGCCTGCCTGTGGTATTAATAGGACCAGAACACCAGCAATTGTCTTCAGGTAGCTTTAGGTGCACACTGTGCAGAGGACGCACTACACTAACTGTAAATACTGCAGCTGCCTGCCTGTGGTACTAATATGATCAGAAGGACACCACCAATTTTCTTCAGGTAGCTTTAGGTGCACACTGTGCAGAGGACGCACTACACTAACTGTAAATACTTCAGCTGCCTGCAATACTAATAGGAACAGAAGAACACCACCAATTTTTTTCCGGTAGCTTTAGGTACACACTGTGCAGAGGACGCACTACACTAACTGTAAATACTGCAGCTGCCTGAGGTACTAATAGTATCAGAAGAACACCATCAATTTTTTTCCGGTAGCTTTAGGTACACACTGTGCAGAGGACGCACTACACTAACCGTAAATACTGCAGCTGCCTGAGGTACTAATAGTATCAGAAGAACACCACCAATTTTCTTCAGGTAGCTTTAGGTGCACCCTGTGCAGAGGATGCACTACACTAACTATAAATACTGTAGCTAATAGGACTAATAGGATCAGAAGAACACCAGCAATTTTCTTCAGGTAGCTGTAAATACTGTAAAAACACCTGCCTACCTGTCAGTAGGAAGAGAATAACAGGAACGGATCTAGCTAAACTGAATACAGTGTGTATATATATATATATATATATATATATTGTGGCAGAGCAAGGCTCTGTCCCTATGAAAATGGGGTTAAAGTGGACACAGAGTCTGCATATTGGCTGAGTGCAGAGCTACAGAGCGTAAATTTTAAACAGAGAAAACTTCTCTAGCAGTTTTCTCCAGGTTTTGCTAGTTCCCTATGGGGCTCTGTAGTTTGGAGATCCTTCAGAGTCTTGGGTGGGATGGGATCTCCAACCCTGTGTCCGGGTTTTGTGGACAGCCAGCAGGGTGTGTGCCCAGGTGCACACAGCCCATATAACGAGGGGGTGGTGAGAGCAGAATGTGTGGAGGAAGGTGAAGTTGGAGCAGTGGCTGCTAGTTATGCCACGTACACACGAGCGGACTTTACGGCAGACTTTGCTCTGCGGACTTTGACGGACTTTACGACGGACTTTCTGAATGAACGGACTTGCCTACACACAATCCACCAAAGTCCGTCGAATTCGTACGTGATGACGTACGACCGGACTAAAACAAGGAAGTTCATAGCCAGTAGCCAATAGCTGCCCTAGCGTGGCTTTTTGTCCATCGAACTAGCATACAGACGCTATAGCAGGTTTTACTATAGCAGTCAGCCGCCTTAGACAGGAGCAGATTCAGAATCTGGCGGCTGACTGCTATAGTAAAACCTGCATATGCCTTATCATTATAAGGCACACGTGAGTGGATTGAAGTTTGCCTGTGTACCTTGGTATCCTAACTATTGCACAATGATTGGTTTTTTTCTCTTATCTGCCTGTTTATGATTCTCACATTGGTTGTGAATAGAAGCAAAAAACACATTGGTACTATCAATGAGCACCTTAATTAAGCAAGTGTTTTTAAACAGCTTTGCTAGTGATCAAAAGCTCTATACCAATCAGGATTCTACACCTGTATAATTGAACCTTCTGAATACATCCCTATATATTTATTTTTATGTGGATTTTTTATGTGAATTTTTTACACATTTGGTGTCACTAATTTTTTATAATTTTACACTATTTTGATTGCTGGATTTTATAGGAATTTTTACTCACCGCTGGATTTATTTGACTATTTATATTTATTCTTATATATTCATTTTCATGCACATTGTGAAGCGCTTCAAATATCATTATTTATTCTTTTTAAGTGACTCTGAAAACACTCTCTTTTGATAGCAGCCTCACTTGGTTTTATGTGTAATTATCAGCTATTTAGCATCACAGCGCTTTGTGTTTTATATATATTGTTTTGTTTTTCGCTTTAATAAACGTGGGCTACCAGGCCCTTAACTATAAATGCCTCTCTGGTGTGGACTCACTGCACCAAAATACATCTATCCACTTGAGCTGAACAATCCCCAATGTCACAATATATATATATATATATATATATATATATATATATATATATATATATATATATATATACACACACACACACACACAACACCTAGGATGCATATATATATATATATATATATATATATATATATATATACACAATACACTGTAAGTGCAGCTTACTGACTCGCCTGCCTACTCTATTTAACTTAAATCAAATGACACTATCTCTCTGTCTATCTCTCCGCCACCACAACACACTACACAAGGCCGCCACGCAGGCGGCCTTATATAGTGTGGGGCGTGTACTAAACCCCCTGAGCCATAATTGGCCATTAGCAATTACGGCTCTCTGTACAGACGGTGCTGTGTTTGGCCAAGCATGCAGGTCATAGTGCATGCTTGGCCAATCATCAGCCAGCAATGCACTGCGATGCTGCAGTGAATTATGGAGTATGACGCACCACTCGAATTTGGCGCAAACGGCCCATAACGTTCGAAATTCGACGAACAGTCGAACATGCGATGTTTGGGTCGAACATGGGTTCGACTCGAACTCTGATCTAATCCTCTAGTCACCATTGGGATTTTTCTTGTCTTGTATAGGCAGCATGCCACTCTCCTGGCTTTGTTTTCAGTCTGAGAGAGGCAGGGGATGATGTCACAGAGGGCAGGGAGATGGGCGGCATGGGGTAGTGACCACCAGTCAGCAAGCACAAGCTTAAAGCGGTAGTAAACCCGCTGACTTTTTTTTTTTACCCTACACCTGTAAGGGAAAAGGCATAATGAGCTAGTATGCACCGCATACTAGCTCATTATGAGATACTTACCTTAGAACGAGGTGCCGGCATCTCACCCGGTCCACGCCGAGGGAGCTGACATTTCCCCCGGCGTGTCTTCCGGGTATCGCGGCTCCGGCGCTGTGAGTGGCCGGAGCTGCGATGTCGTCACCCCCGCGCATGCGCGCGGGAGACTTCTTTCCGGCAAGATCCGGCGTCTGCCAGGCTTTCAGCCGAGAATCCCCTGTGTGCATGCGCCGCTGCAGTCAGCGGCTCATTGTGAGGGGAATATCTCCTAAACCATACAGGTTTAGGAGATATTTTTTTTTTACCTACAGGTAAGCCTTATTATAGGCTTACCTGTAGGTAAGAGTTTAAAAAATAAGTATACAACCGCTTTAACCACTTGCTGACTGGCTCACGCTGATAGGCGTTGGCAAAGGGGCACATTCCCGCAAATCGCTGTATCGGTACGTCTTCCCCTTTAAGAGCCATGGCAGGAGCGTGCCCGCTGCACAGCAGTGGACCCGATGCACATGGCCGTCAGGTGCGATTGCTGCCGGCCACCCGCAATCGTGGGCACCAGAGCCAGAACAGGATTTGTGTGTGCAAACACACAAATCCCTGTTCTGACAAGGGAGAAGAGACATATCTGCTGTTTGTAGTAATTACAAACAGCGATATCTCTCCTCCCCCAGTCAGTCCCATCCCCCCACAGTAAGAAGCAGTAACAAGTGAACACATTTAACCCCTTGATCGCCCCCTAGTGTTAACCCCATCCCTGCCAGTGATATTTACACAGTAATCACTGCATTTGTATAGCTCTGATTGCTGTATAAATGTCAATGGTCCCAAAAATGTGTCAAAAGTGTCCGATCTGTGTGCTGCAATGTCGCAGTACTGCTAAACATCGCAGATCACTGCTATTACTAGTAAAAAACAAACAAAAAAAGGCATAAAAATGCCATAAATCTTTCCCATACCTTGTAGACGCTATAACTTTTGTGCAAACCAATCAATATACGCTTATTGTAATTTTTTTTCAACAAAAATATGTATAAGAATACATATTGGCCTAAACTGATGAAGAAATTTGTTTTTTAAAAGATCCACAACGCGTTTCAGAACATGCGCGAGGCTCACACTGGGCATGCGTGGTCCTTTGTTAAGTGTCTCCTCGCTCATGCTCTGAAACGCGTTGTGGATCTCCCATACTCCGATGATGTCACACGCCAGCGAGCGGCTTCTCAGCTGTTTAGATCTACAGTGAGTTCAGCTGGCCGGTTCCCTAGCGGGTGACCGCGGCTGTCTCGAATCAATCACTGGACTGTTGATCCGCGCTATGGCTTTTATGCATTGACCCAGGAGTTTCGCCTTCCCGTGGCTTGTCATCCGTTACTTCCATGTAAGTGTGGATTACTTGTTATGTGCCTTCAATAAATACCTGCACTCAGAGGCGCTTTTCTTTTGTGTTTTTCTCCTGTATCGCAAAAAATGGCCTGGTCAGGAAGTGGGTAAATCCTTCCAGTAAGTGGTTAAACAGTCTTAGAGGTGGCAGAGGAATTGGTTTCTCTCCTCTCTCTGCAGTCCAGCCAGTTTTCTCCTGTGAGGTAATAACTTGTTGCTGTTTGCTCCCCTGCTGTACTGTGTTCCTGGGGGTTAGAAAGTCTTACTGGTTTTGTCTCAGATTCTGTGTCTCCTATCTGCCTCTGGAAGGCTGCCTGCTGCTTCTGAAGTGGATGAAAGCAGATGGGTCTTAAAGAGACAAGGTACCTGTTTTTTCTTGTTGACAGAATTATGTTTTTTTTCAATTTTTTTGCTGATGCAAAAGTTTCAAAGCCTAGAGGCTGTAGCGGAAAGTATGTGACAAATATCTATGTCACAGGCAAGACGCAGGCACAACCATCACAAACGCAAGCAGATATTTCCAAATGTGAAAAGGAAGGACTTTTTTCCCATAATGACAGAGTTAAAAGCTCATTGATGAAGAATAGGAGAGATGTGACAAAAAGACCAATTTACAGTAAAGGTCTCCAAGCTTTACAATGAAGTTGGCTGATACATGTTTAAGCAACGCACTTCCAGGAGTGGATGGGGCCTGCCAGCATCTGGTGCACACGTGTCTTTGCCTTTCAATACCTTTAGGGATCCTATGGATTGAAAAGTGGACCTAAGGCTGGTTCACACTATATACAGTCCAATGCGTTTTTATTCAAGTCAAAAATGCATGAACAGTGTTTACCATGGATTCCAATGGCCTACACCACACCAGTTCAGTGTGTTCTAGTACACTTAACTAAAGGAGAACATGTCACATTTTTTCTCTATGGAACGCGTCTATAACATGGCAATACGCATTGAAAAAGCACCTAAACACCTCAAAAATGTGCATGCAGAAAGACCACTTCAACTCAGAAATTGTGGTAAACTGGTCCACAGACTTACAGAAAATATATACTGTGGCAGGTTTTTTGCCTGTTGACTAGCAACAGCATTAATGTGATGTTGAAATCATTAAGAAACGGCCTTTAATTCAAGAGGAACCTGCAGGAGTGGGCATGGTTCTGGAGGACTTGGACCTGGCTGCTGACTTTTGGCTGAGGATTCAATAAACCTAGTTCTAGCGCATTCAGTCGCAGCCATTAGAGCCTTGTGGTGGT
Organism: Aquarana catesbeiana; assembly: GCF_042186555.1. Classification (NCBI taxonomy): domain Eukaryota; kingdom Metazoa; phylum Chordata; class Amphibia; order Anura; family Ranidae; genus Aquarana; species Aquarana catesbeiana. The sequence goes on from NC_133336.1 coordinate 227,369,466, forward strand.
GCCACTGGAGGGTGGATGAAGCTTCTAAACAAGCCCTTTGTTACATTCCCCATAATGGAAGGTTGTTGTTTGGCAAAACTTTGGACGAAGAGAGTGACAGAATAACTGTCCAGTGTGTGGCCACGGTCTAATAAGAGGAAGCAGCCATCTTTTTTGCTCAAGTTGGTTGATCTGCAGAAGGGTTCAGGAGGCCAAATCTTGTAGGCCAGTCTGAAATTTACCAGATCACAGTGCAGGGGGCTCAAATTCCTGTTTACACGGAATCAAACCCAGAGCAGGTTGCTAGACATGTAGAAAGTATTTGAAGGTGGGCCCAACCAGTGTCTTCCAGTGAGAGCCAGGATAGCCTCCTTTTTTGGAGGGTTTGGGCGACAAACATCAGACAGTTAGCTGGTAGTAAAATCACCAAATCCTTTCATTCATGACCACTAGGGATGGGCTGTCTGTTCAGGTCGAACATGAGTTCGACTCGAACATTGGCTGTTCGCCCATTCGCTGAAAAGCGAACAATTTGGGGTGTTCGTGGCAAATTTGAAAGCCACGGAACACCCTTTAAAAGTCTATGGGAGAAATCAAAAGTGCTAATTTTAAAGGTTAATATGCAGGTTATTGTCATAAAACGTGTTTGGGGACCTGGGTCCTGCCCCAGGGGACATGTATCAATGCAAAAAAAAAAGTGTTAAAAACGGCCGTTTTTTCGGGAGCAGTGATTTTAATAATGCTTTAAGTGAAACAATAAAAGTAAAATATTCCTATAAATTTCATACCTGAGGGGTGTCTATAGTATGCCTGTAAAGTGGCGCATGTTTCCCATGTTTACAACAGTCCGAGAGCAAAATGACATTTCTAAAGGAAAAAAAAGTCATTTAAAAGTACTAGCAGTAGTGGATATTAATGAATTGTCTCTGCAATACACATAAAAGTCATTGAAAAAACAGCATGGGGTTCCCCCACAGTGCATTACCAGGCCCTTTGGGTCTGTTTTCAATATTAAGGGGACCCCCGAACCAAAATAAAAAAAAAATGCATGGGGGTCACCCTAAATTCCATACCAGGCCCTTCAAGTCTGGTATGGATATTAAGGGAAACTCCGCACCAAAATTAAAAAAAAAATTGCGTGGAGGTCCCCTCAAAATCCATACCAGACCCTTATCTGAGCATTCAACTTGGCAGGCCGTAGAAAAACAGGGGGGATGAGAGAGCACCGCCCCTCGTGAACCGTACCAGGCCACATGCCCTCAACATGGGGAGGATGTCCCCATTGTGATGTGGACAAGGGCCTCATCCCCACAATCCTTGCCCGGTGGTTGTGGGGGTCTAAAGGCGGGGGGCTTATCGAAATCTGGAAGCCCCCTTTAACAAGGGGACCCCCAGATCCAGGCCCCCCTGTGTGAAATCGTGATGGGGTACAAGTACCCCTACCATTTCACAAAAAGTGTAAAAAATGTTAAAAAAGACAATAGCCGGTTTTTGACAATTCCTTTATTAATGTCTTCTCCTTTGCCCGCTTCTTCTTCCATCTTCTTCTGGTCTTCATTCGGTTTTCTTCCTCCATCTTGTTCTTCCCCCGCTTCTTCCTCTGCTTCTTCCTCCGATCCTCTGCTTTTACGTAACTTACGTAACTTACGTAACTTACGTAACTCTACATCACGGGGACAGCCATAGGGAAGTCCCCATGCGTCAGAGGGGGACGGGGTCACCGGGTGGCCCCGCCCTCAGTTATATAAGAACTGTCAGAAGAACAGAAGCGTCACACAGCAGGAACCTCCCATGGATGCGGTTCGTCTGAAGAACAAAACTGGGAAGAAGAAGCCGCACACAGGCATTTAAATCAGTGCAATAGAAGATGCCTTGCTCAGCCCTGGTTGAACGATACATGGTATACAATAGGGGGCGCTAAAGACCTGAAACCATATGTATCTGTCAATAGATACACACACAATCCACATCAACAATAGTGAGTTATACAGTACTGCTTGTGCTAGAGTGAAAATATACCGAATACATAGTATATGGTAAAAATAAACAAATATATAAAAATAAAAGTGATATTAAGATCAAAAAAGTTCTTAGTGCAAGTGTGATAGATATATTCGTAGTGGTTGATTGTCCCAATCCATTGAAGAGATCAGAGCAAACAGTTAGTTAAAAAACAACATCACAGCAGACACATAGATCTTCAAAGATGCAACAAATCTTGCGATGATATAAAGGTTCCGTCACCAAAGAGGAAAAATCACCTGAGGATAATAGATATCTGCTTACCAGATACCAATGACTCCTTTAACTAAAAAGAGAGTCATCAGCGCTTGTACAGAATTGTGCCTGTTCACATGAAGGCTGGAAGGCTGGGTGGTACTTTAGGCATAGATCCCTCCCGTCCCATTCATTCAGGATAGGAAATATGAGAAACAAAAGGGAATCTGCATAGTGTAAAATCGTTTAATACGTAAAAAAGAAGAACAATAAAATAGCCAAATGGCCTCTTACATTTATCGGTGCCTACCCGGCACTGGGACTGCTTGCATGTCAGGGTGAATGGTGTCCAAACCCTTCGCATCACATCGCACATGCGGCGTGCGTTCCACCCCGTGCGTCTAGCTAACCAGATGATCCGGAGGTTGGTAGGATGAATCTGGACATGTGACCACGTACCGCTCCGACGTACGTTTCGTTTATGAACGTCTTCAGGGAAGCGTACATTGGTCACTAGGTAACTGGTTTATATGGGGAATAAGGGCGGGTAAACTGGTTGAATGATACACCGCATGTGCAGTGATGGGAAGTCAATTGGCATTGATTGGCTCAAATGACAATGGATAAGGAAGCTGATGCACAAATTTCAAAGCCTAGAGAAGCGGGGGAAGAACAAGATGGAGGAAGAAAACCAAATGAAGACCAGAAGAAGATGGAAGAAGAAGCGGGCAAAGGAGAAGACATTAATAAAGGAATTGTCAAAAACTGGCTATTGTCTTTTTTAACATTTTTGACACTTTTTTGTGAAATGGTAGGGGTACATTTGTACCCCATTACCATTTCACACAGGGGGGCAGGATCTGGGGGTCCCCTTGTTAAAGGGGGCTTTCAGATTCCGATCAGCCCCCCACCCGCTTACCCCCACAACCACGGGGCAAGGGTTGTGGGGATGAGGCCCTTGTCCCCATAAACATGGGGACATCCTCCCCAAGTTGAGGGCATGTTGCCTGGTACAGTTAAGGAGGGGGGCCGCTCTCTCATCGCCCCCTCTTTTCCTGCGGCCTGCCAGGTTGCATGCTCGGATAAGGGCCTGGTATGGAATTTTGGGGGAACGCATTTTTAAAAAGATTTTGGTTCAGGGTTCCCCTTAATATTCATACCAGACCCAAAGGGCCTGGTAATGCACTGTAGGGGAACCCCATGCCGTTTTTTTTCAATTACTTTTATGTGTATTGCAGAGACCCGACAATTCATTAATAGCCACAAGTATTTTTAAATTACTTCTTTTTCCTTTAGAAATGTCATTTTGCTCTCAGACTGTTGTAAACATGGGAAACATGCGCCACTTTACAGGCATACTATAGACACCCCCAGGTACGAAATTTAAAGGAATATTTCACTTTTATTGTTTCACTTTAAGCATTATTAAAATCACTGCTCCCGAAAAACGTCCGTTTTTAAAACTTTTTTTGCATTGATACATGTCCCCTGGGGCAGGACCCAGGCCCCCCAAACACTTTTTATGACAATAACTTGCATATAAGCCTTTAAAATTAGCACTTTTGATTATTCATGTTCGTGTCCCATAGACTTTAACGGTGTTCGTGTGTTCAAACAAATGTTTTGCCTGTTCGCATGTTCTGCTGCGAACCGAACCGGGGGGTGTTCAGCTCATCCCTAATGACAACCAGATCTTGAGAAGACAGAAGTACCGCAAGGTTACGTATAAGAATTATACTGCAACAAGTCCATAGTGCTGGTGCCACCAAAAGAACAAATCTGCGGTTTTCCTCCATTCTTTCTAGTGCCCAAGGTATCGGGAGCTTTGCCTACTGTCTGGGTTTGAAGAAATTAAATGGGTACATACATAACAAAAGGTTCAAGATGGAGTCTGTGCAAACAGTCATGGCGATAGTTCAGCATGAGGACCAGTTAGAGTCAATTGACCTGGCTGATGTATACTTCCATATACCAATCGGTGTATAACACCAGAGACATCTGAGATTTGCAGTGACTGGCTGTCACTTCCAGTTCAGATTTTGCCATTTTTATAACTGCCACAGCATCAAGAAACTTTTTAAAGATGTTGTTGGCAGTAGTGGCAGTAATTTGTCTTTGGAGATAAGGTTCTACCATTACTTGGACGATGTTTTGATTGTCCCAGGTGTAAACCAGGAGCTAGCAAAGATTCACAGCCTTGTCCTAGAAATCCTTTTTCCAAGTTCAGTCAACTAGTGAACAAACAGGAAAAACAGTTGGGGCTCAGCCGCCTCTACTGTCACTGAGATGAGAGAGGGAAGGGAAATGGGGCTGTGAGGAAAATATGTACCAGAAATACGTGGCTCCCCCCACTGAGCCAGATACTCTATGGTTTGGTGTGCCACGGAGGAGGTGATCAATCTGGATATCGCAACTAAATATGACTACATGCGCTTTACCCCTGTAGGGGTATAAGGATCTGGTGAGTGTGGAACTAAGGGGGAGCACGAGTGTCACTTCCCACACAGGATTCACGATTAAGTGTATGCACAAGTCACTTTGGACACCTGCACAAGTCACTTGGAAATATTGCAATTTGCATTAAAGACTGGACTTTTTATTTTTTATATATTCACACTTTCTTATTTTCACACTGGTGTGTTGGACTTATTTGTATATATTTTCACCTTTTTATCTTCACGCCAGTGTGATGAACACATACACACATTTTTTTTTTTGCCTGGATGCACCATCAGGTGTACCATCAATAGGACTGATGTATTGTCACTTTTCAAGCATATGAGTTTGGTATTATATTATGCATTTTTACATTTTTTCTTGTACAAAAGGTTTATTGAATAGAAAGACCATTAATAATACAGAAACAAAAAGAACACATAAATGAACATAGTACAGTGACATGCTTACATAGGCTTAATGACTAGTCTCAAAGGGGGACCAGAGAATGTTAGAGAAGAAAAGAGCAGAGAAGAGCTATTATAGGTATACAGAGTAGAAAAGATGGGGGGGAAACAAAGGAGAGAGTATGAAGGGAGAGGAAAAGTGGTAGAGGGGAGGGGGGGTCCGCGGGGTGAAGAGGTGGAAACCCACTACAGTGAGGGTAGCATAGAATCAAATCTAGAGGGGTGGGCATAATTCACCCATGGCTGCCATGTCCGAAGAAATTTATCATGCTTATCAGATAATATTGCAGTCAGTTTTTTGTTGACCATGATGTCATTAACGCGTTTTTTTACCGCTTCAAAACTATGAACTGGGGTTTTCCAAGCTTTTGCAATAGTTAATTTAGTTGCAGTAAATATATGGGATGCCAGTTGGCGTTCTGGTCGCAACAGTTCAGTGTTTGGTTTCCCCAGGATGGCCTCAAATGGGTCCCTCTTTATATTAGTGTTGAAAAGACTTCGAAGGAGTGCATAAACCCTGATCCACAGTCTGCATACCCTGGGACACCTCCACCAAATGTGTGCCATCGTGCCTTCTTGCAAACACCCTCGGAAACATAAAGGGGAATATGATGGGATGAAACTCGCCAGTCTGGCTGGAGTATAGTACCATCTGTATAGTACTTTGTATGCATTTTTCAAGAAGAGAACATTCCTGGAGCTTTTGGACAATGCAATAGTCATGACCTGCCAATCCCCTGGGTCCAACCTTTTTCCCAATTCTGCCTCCCACTGGAGATGATATGGTCTTAAAGGCGGTTTTGTGGAGCCAATAATGGCTGCATAAATTAATGAAATCAGACCCGAGGATTGGGGCCGTGATCTGCAAAGACTTTCAAACGGGGTTAGTGTGTAAGGGGTAGTTTGTGATTTTATGAGGGATTGGAGAAAGTGTCTTATTTGTGTGTATCTAAAATGTTCTCTAAGAGGGATATCGTGGGAAGTGCGTAAGGCTGCGAATGTTATAATTCTAGTTGGAGAAAGCATTTTTACATTTTTTAATACTTTGATCACTGGTTCTACACAAATTCCTTTGTTTTATATATATATATATATATATATATTACTGTTGGTTATAATAGCACTTGCACTTTTATATGTGAAGTGTGATTCACCTTTAAAAGGTTCACTCTTCAGGTGATGGGCAGCGCCACTTACCTCTTTCTACTATTTATAAACATTTGCTCCATTATTGGAGTTTCGGGGTAGGCAGCAGCCCAGCCCATTCCTAAGCGCAGAATCTTACAAATTATATAGAAAAAACAGTTAACCCCTTCTTAATCTGTGAAGGATCTTGGAGTAATTTTTCATGCCCAAATATGTCAAGTGGTTTTTCAAAATTGCAAAGTTTGCAAAATTATATTCTGTGTATGAAGAGTCATGGAGACAACATTTATGTCAGCGAGGGATTGCATTGTCCTCATTGGGACATTTTACAGTGGCCATTCCAGTGCTGACTTGAGCCAAGTGGCACATGGGGGCTTTTCAATTTGCCTTCCTCAGTCAATGGGATGGGCTGCCTATAGATCAAAAGGTCTTTGTGTCTGCACAAATTAGCAAGAACGTATGTTTTGGACACCAGTGTGCCTCTTTTGTGGCATGCCTCTTAGCCCAGGAGATGGAATAATTCTACAGTTGGATGCTAGTCTGCCTCCAGTCTGAGGAGACAAGTGCAAGGGCATTGAAGCCTAGTGGAATGCAGATGCTCTGACTGAGATAAATTAAGGCAGTTTTTACTAGCCTTGCAAGCCTTTCAGGATCTTTTCTCCAAGAGGCCTGAGTGAAGTTGATGATTGACACCAGGACAGCAGTAGCTTACATTGCCCACCAAGGGGGCACCAAGTGTCTGTCTTTTCCTGTTACTTTTCATAACATAAACTTTTCGCTAGGTGGAGAGCCGCTTGCAGACAGTTAACGGCAGTCTACTTACCGGGAGAGCAGGATCCACTAATGGATCAGTTAGGCAAATTATTTTCCAATGGACAGAAAAAATTTATGCCATACTGGTGCTTTGCACCTGTCAAGGAGGCCTTGGTTTTCATTGCTTCCCCAGATGTCATCAGCACCACCAATCCCATTTCTGGTCAAGAAAGATCTTTTATGCCAACGTCAATGGCAGCACCCCAATCCAATGAGACTCTTAATAGTCTGGCTATTGAATCAGCCAGATTAGTAGTGCAGGGATTCTCATCCGAGGTTGTTCAGACCTTGGTGAAGACCAAAAGACCATGAACGCTACATATAAGAGTATATGAAGGAAGTTTGTGCTGTTTGCTTAGCTAAGCTTTCACTCCTGTGTCTCCAGCTCTAGCCAATATCTTGGACATTTTTACAATCGACGCTTGAGGTTGGTCTGGCATACAACTCCATTAAAGTACAGGTCTCTGCCTTTATCCTCTTGTTCAGGCTGCAGATGGGTGTAAGAGCCATTGAACAAATACTTCATGCAGACCGTAATCCATATGCGACCACCAAGGAAATCCTTGTTTTCTTCATGGGACTTGGGCTTGGTTCTGAAAGCACTAGTACAGGCTTTCTTTGCTCCAATAGCTTCATTTCCATTGCAGTTTCTAGTGGTAAGTTTCTAGTAGTTCCTCTGACAGTGGTTGCTTCAGACAGAAGGATGTTAGAGATTGCAGCACTTTCCTGTAAAGATCCCTTTTGTGTCTTTTTACCAGAAATAGTTATACTACGTCCATCTCCAAAGCTCAATTCACTGAGTACACAACAGGAAGACATCAAGTCCTTACACAAGTTGCTACCAGTGTACATACAAATGGTCAAAAGACATGAGGAAAGTGGACAATCGTTTGATTTTGCCGTCAAGTTCTTGAGTCCTTTTCTATTGGTGATTAGATTGGCATGCAGGAAGTAGGCCTTTCTGCCCATGAACAGGTACAAGCTTCTTCGACCTGAGGGGTGGCAGCCTTTGGGGCAGTTATGCCAGGATTTCAGTGGAAGATATATGTGAGACAGCTAGCCTTTCACTTGACTTTACAGGCATGCAGTCAGCAAGTTCTGCAAGGTTTGGGATGAGACATATTCATATTTTTTGCCTTTGGCTTTCCTTTGATTGTCAGTGTTTCTTTTCATGTGTTCTCTCCCGCCCATTTATTCAACTAGTTATATCCCATTGTCTGCATAACCAGGAATATGGAAAATTGTTATCAAATACAATGATTTTCCTTACTTGGCCTGTCCTCACGTCAGCACAGGACTCCTTCCCTAGTGGCATGTCCCAGGCTAGGTTTTTGAACACTTCAGTGGGGGAGGGGCTGTCTTTTATTTAGCTATGAAGAGGTGGTCCTATAAGGCGCCAGATGAGGCATTAACCCATTGTGTGCCAACGTGCGGACAGGCCAGGAAAGGATAATTACGGTAAGTACTGTATTTGATAACAATTTTCCATATTCTCACCAGGGAATGGAAATTAATAATTTGCAGGATGAATTAAGAATACACAGTTGAAAGATACAGTGGGGAAAAAAAGTATTTAGTCAGCCTCCAATTGTGTAAGTTCTCCCACTTAAAAAGATGAGAGAGGCCTGTAATTGTCATCATAGGTAAACCTCAACTATGAGAGACAAAATGTGGAAACAAATCCAGACAATCACATTGTCTGATTTTTGAAAGAATTTATTTGCAAATTATGGTGGAAAATAAGTATTTGGTCACCTACAAAACAAACAAGATTTCTGGCTCTCACAGACCTGTATCTTCTTCTTTAAAAATCCCAGAACCACACAGGGGGATCTAGTGAATGACCTGCAGAGAGCTGGGACAAACGTAACAAAGGCTACCATGAGTAACACACTACGCCGCCAGGGACTCAGATCCTGCAGTGCCAGATGTGTCCCCCTGCTTAAGCCAGTACATGACCGGGCCCGTCTGAGGTTTGCTAGAGAGCATTTGGATGATTCAGAAGAGGATTGGGAGAATGTCATATGGTCAGATGAAACAAAAGTAGAACTGTTTGGTAGAAACACAACTCATCATGTTTGGAGGAGAGAGAATGCTGAGTTGCAACCAAAGAACACCATACTTACTGTGAAGCATGGGGGTGGCAACATCATGCTTTGGGGCTGTTTCTCTGTAAAGGGAACAGGACGACGGACCCGTGTACATGAAAGAATGAATGGAGCCATGTATTGTGAGATTTTGAGTGCAAACCTCCTCCCATCAGCAAAGGGCATTGAAGATGAAACGTGGCTGGGTCTTTCAGCATGACAATAATCCCAAACACACCGCCTGGGCAACGAAGGAGTGGCTTCGTGAGAAGCATTTCAAGGTCCTGGAGTGGCCTAGCCAGTCTCCAGATCTCAACTCCATAGAAAACCTTTGGAGGGAGTTGAAAGTCCGTGTTGCCCAGCGACAGCCCCAAAACATCACTGCTCTAGAGGAGATCTGCATGGAGGAATGGGCCAACATACCAGCAACAGTGTGTGACAACCTTGTGAAGACTTACAGAAAACGTTTGACCTCTGTCATTGCCAACAAAGGATATATAACAAAGTATTGAGATGAACTTTTGATATTGACCAAATACTTATTTTCCACCATAATTTGCAAATAAATTCTTTCAAAAATCAGACAATGTGATTGTCTGGATTTGTTTCCACATTTTGTCTCTCATAGTTGAGGTATACCTATGATGACAATTACAGGCCTCTCTCATCTTTTTAAGTGGGAGAACTTGCACAATTGGTGGCTGACTAAATACTTTTTTGCCCCACTGTATACTAAAAGAAGAAAAGATCTGCCCATATCAGGAATTAAAACACAGGGGTGATTGAATGACACTGAATGAATGGAGGTATTTACAGCTAAAACATTCTGTATCAACTCTACCACAGCCAATTAGAAAGGAAGAGGATCTGAATTTAATGGAACATCTTTGTAATTCACAGCAGACTGTGAAAAACTCTGTAGCACAGATTTATAAAATACTCACGAGTAGGGATGAGCTTCGAGTTCGAGTCGAACTCATGTTCGAACATCGGCTGTTCGCCAGTTCACTGAACAGCGAACAATTTAGGGTGTTCGCAGCAAATTCGAAAGCAGCGGAACACCCTTTAAAAGTCTATGGGAGAAATCAAAAGTGCTAATTTTAAAGGCTTATATGCAAGTTATTGTCATAAAAAGTGTTTGGGGACCGGGGTCCTGCCCCAGGGGACATGTATCAATGCAAAAAAAAGTTTTAAAAATGTCAGTTTTTTCAGAAGCAGTGATTTTAATAGTGCTTAAAGTCAAACAATAAAAGTGTAATATCCCTTTAAATTTCGTACCTGGGGGGTGTCTATAGTTTGCCTGTAAAGGGGCGCATGTTTCCTGTGTTTAGAACAGTCTGACAGCAAAATGACATTTCTAAGGAAAAAAAGTCATTTAAAACTACTCGCGGCTATTAATGAATTGCCGGTCCGACAATACACATAAAAGTTCATTGATAAAAACGGCATGGGAATTCCCCACAGGGGAACCCTGAACCAAAATGTAAAAAAAAAATGAGGTGGGCGGGTCCCCCTAAATTCCATACCAGGCCCTTCAGGTCTGGTATGGATTTTAAGGGGAACCCTGCGCCAAAATTAAAAAAAAAAATGGTGTGCGGTCTCCCCAAAAAGCTGAGCACGCAACCTGGCAGGCCGCAGGAAAAGAGGGGGGGCGAGAGAGCCCCCCCTCCTGAACCGTACCAGGCCAAATGCCCTCACCATTGGGAGGGTGCTTTGGGGTAGCCCCCCAAAACACCTTGTCCCCATGTTGATGGGGACAAGGGCCTCATCCTTATCTTGCCCGGTGGTTGTGGGGGTCTGCGGGTGGGGGGCTTATCGGAATCTGGAAGCCCCCTTTAACAAGGGGACCCCCAGATCTCGGCCCTCCCCCCTGTGTGAAATGGTAAGGGGATTCTTTCTTCTATCTTTCTTCTATCTCCTCTCTTCTTTCTTATATCTTCCTTCGGTTTCTTCCTTCATCTTCATCTTCTTCTGGTTCTTCCTCCGGTGTTCTCGTCCGACATCTTCCTCCGCGGCGCCGGCATCTTCTTCCCTTCGTCTTCTGGGCCGCTCCGCATCCAGCATGATGGGAGGCTCCCGCTGTGTGACGCTTCTCCTCTTCTGACGGTTCTTAAATAACGGCACAGGGAATGCCACAGGGAAGTCCCCGTGTGTCAGAGGAGGGCGGGGTCACCGGGTGGCCCTGCCCTCCATTATTTAAGAACCGTCAGAAGAGGAGAAGCGTCACACAGCAGGAGCCTCCAATCCCATCATGCTGGCTGCGGAGTGGCCCAGAAGACGAAGGGAAGAAGATGCCGGCGCTGCGGAGGAAGATGCCGGACGAGAACACCGGAGGAAGAACCAGAAGAAGAAGAAGATGAAGGAAGAAACCGAAGGAAGATAGAAGATAGAATAAAGAAGATAGAAGAAAGAAGAAGCATTTAAATAAAGGAATTGTCAAAAACTGTCTCTTGTCATTTTTAACATTTTTGACACTTTTTTTGTGAAATGGTAGGGTTACAAACCCTTACCATTTCACACAGGGGGGAGGGCTGGGATCTGGGGATCCCCTTGTTAAAGGGGGCTTCCAGATTCCGATAAGCCCCCCACCCACAGACCCCCACAACCACCGGGCAAGGGTTGTGGGAATGAGACCCTTGTCCCCATCAACATGGGGACAAGGTGTTTTGGGGGGCTACCCCAAAGCACCCTCCCAATGTTGAGGGCATGTGGCCTGGTACGGTTCAGGAGGGGGGGCGCTCTCTCGTCCCCCCTCTTTTCCTGTGGCCTGCCAGGTTGCGTGCTCGGATAAGGGTCTGGTATGGATTTTTGGGGAGACCCCACGCCATTTTTAAAAAAAATTTTGGAGCGGGGTTCCCCTTAAAATCCATACCAGACCTGAAGGGTCTGGTATAGATTTTGAGGGGGACCCCACGCCATATTTTTAAAAATTTTGGCCGGGGTTCCCCTTAATATCCATACTAGACCTGAAGGGCCTGGTATGGAATTTAGGGGGACCCCCACATTATTTTTTTAAATTTTGTGGAATTCCCATGCCGTTTTTATCAATGAACTTTTATGTGTATTGTCGGACCGGCAATTCATTAATAGCCGCAAGTAGTTTTAAATGACTTTTTTTCCTTTGAAATGTTATTTTGCTGTCAGACTGTTCTAAACACGGGAAACATGCGCCCCTTTACAGGCATACTATAGACACCCCCCAGGTACGAAATTTAAAGGTATATTATACTTTTATTGTTTCACTTTAAGCATTATTAAAATCACTGCTCCTGAAAAAACATCCGTTTTTAAAACTTTTTTTTGCATTGATCCATGTCCCCTGGGGCAGGACCCAGGTCCCCAAACACTTTTTATGACAATAACTTGCATATAAGCCTTTAAAATTAGCACTTTTGATTATTCATGTTCGTGTCCCATAGACTTTAACGGTGTTCACATGTTCGAACAAATTTTTTGCCTGTTCGCATGTTCTGGTGCGAACCGAACAGGGGGGTTTTTGGCTCATCCCTACTCACGAGGTTGGCAGAGCTGAGAATCCCTCCATTCATTAGAAAATGGGAAAGGGAATGGGGAACACGATTAGAAGAATGACAAAGAAGTAAAATACTAAAAGCAGTTCATAGCTCTGCAATAGACATAAATACAATTGAAATTAACTAAAAATATAAGTCAAGATGGTATATAACACACGAGAAGGCACAAAAATATCAACCAGAGAAATCACCATTGTGTTGGAGAGGTTGTAATATGAAGGGCACTATGATTCATATATGATGGGAATGTCCTAAAATGTGAGAGTATTGGCAAGAGGTGGAGAAATGTATTGAAGAGGTTACAGGAATTGGAATACCAGACGACCTGTGGTGCTGTCTATTTCATAGTACAGGGGGAGGGAGGTGGTATAGGGGAGAATAGTAATATATGTTTTTGGTACCTGTGATTTGCTGCTATTTCATTTTCTTTAAGTATTTTATATTGAGGGAAAAAAAAGTAGAGCCTCATATGAGTTTCTTTTTAAATTGGAGTAAAGTAGTGTACATAGTACCACGTATACCCTGATCCACAGTCTGCTCACCCTTGGACATGTCCACCAGATGTGCACCATTGTGCCTGTTTGAGCACAACCATGAAATCATAATTGAGAATACTGATTGAATAATGCACGCAAAACGGTCTGGAGTATAGTACCAGCTGTACACTATTTTGTACGCTTTTTCTAGCATTAGTACATTCTTGGAACATTTAGCAATATTCTGTGTCATGACCTACCAATCCTCTGGAACCAGCGCAGCCCCTAACTCACTTTCCCATTGACCTCAATAGCTAGTTACTGGAGGTTTTCTCCGAGAGACAATAGCGGAGAATACGAGTGAGATGATACCTGAAGAGTACGGGCATGATTTGCAGATACTTTTTAAAAGAAGTCAGGCTGTAATGTGGAGTTTGCAAACAAAGAAGTTGAAAGACAAAATGTCTGAGCTGCAGGCAGCAACAATGCTCTTGCAATGGAATATTGTGGGAAGATCTAAGAGAATTGAAAGTGAGTATCCGAATAGGGGACCTTTCCTTTTCAATCTGCAGTGCTGTCATTTTCTCAAAAATGCAATATGGCAACCTGGAGGTGTTCTGTATACAGATGGTATAGAGAGATGATGTACACAGATGGTGTACAGAACGCCCCCTGAAAATGTCATGTCCTGCTTGTGTGATTGGCTCACTGATTTTAACAGAAGTCTGCACTAAGATACAAGTCAGATTTTGGGCACCCCCTGCAACAAAAATGTCATTTTTGTTGAGATACTGCCAAAGGGAAATCATGTCTAAATAGATGCAGACCCTGCCACTTTCCTCATTGACCCCTGCAAGTGCAGCAGCTGATTGATAATTATAAAATTACTCCCATTCACATTCACTCTGCACATGGACAAACAAACAGCAATTTCTTCAGAATAACAAAAGCTATGAATCTGCAACAAAGTTTGTTACAATCCCTGCAATGTACATAGATCAACTAGAGTGGAGGGTTTTTTCAAAGGGTCGAATGAAGGATCCAGGGAAGGCTCCAAAATCGCAGCTGTATCAAAATCAATGGATGAAGGATGACCAGGGAGGAGAGGCGAGGGTTAGAAAAACACTGATCCATCAAAGTGTATAGGAATGCTTCTTATCTATGCTGATGTGACTTTTGTGAGATAACATAAAAGGCTATGGGGCTGAATTCACACTGAAGTCCACCAGGAACCTTTTCCAAAATTGCACTGTGCTGAGATGATCGGAGGGGCATCATTGAATATAATGCGATTTCCCTTGTCATGCAATTTGTGAACCCAGGCTTGAGAACTTCTAAAGTAGCACTGAAGTTGCATCAAAGTCACATCAAACGTGCAAGCAAGTAGCACTGCATAGTCACACTGGAAATTGCATTTGGATAGTGGGAAGTGATATGGGGAATACACAACACAAACATGGCAAAAACACATCATGTGTTATGTTAAATGTAACAATACAGGAAAACCACTGCAAAAATGCAGCAAAAACTCATATGCATTTTTTGTATGTTTTTGATACAGAGTAGTGTGAAAGTAACCTAAAGCACACTGGTTTATTCACATATACTCATTCACACCCACTTTTTAACATGCACTGCACCCATCCTGATCGGTTTTCTATCAATCAAAAGGTATAAACCCAACTTCATTCATCTCTTCTTTCTGGGTAAGATTCAAATATTCATAAGAAATTTATGTATTTCTCTTTTGGTTACAACTACCTACCACACGCTACCTCCAGAGGGCGTTATAGGCCCAAATTACAGTACATAGCTGTCAGCATTAGACGGAGACGGTTGTTGGTGTTATTCCCACCCTTTAACCTTCCTTTACTCTATCAAAAAATACAAAAATAAAAGGTTTTGCCTTTAGTTCTACTTTAAAGTGGCTGTACACCCCATTCCTGAAAACTGACCTGGGCACATATATCTGTAGTGTTTACTTATCTCTCTTCAAAGCCCCGTGTCCAGTGTGTTTCTGATGCTTCATTCCTCTGTTATCAGCGTGATAACTTCTGACAAACTCTTTGGCACAGGAGATAAAAGCAGCTGAAATTTGTGTCAGGGTGGGTGCTATAAATAGATTATCAGAGGGTTTGTCTATTCACAGAACAGCTCTGCATGTTTCTTCCTTCCTCTGCCTATGTGGAGGGGGGTGTGTGCCTTTCCTCCAATCATCTCACACACAGTGTATGCCCAGACTCCACACCCAGTGCTGGAACAGGAAGAAAACAATCTAACACGACGTTCACTTTCTAAACAGTGTATAAAGATGGCGACAGCAGATATACATGTAAAACGTATGTAGGAGGATTTGTTTTTTATCTTTGTGTATCATCTGAGTCTGTTCACTTCACTGGGTATATGTGAGGGTTTACATTCACTTTAAGTCTTATCTGATGTATTAAGATAAATAGATGTGTACAGTCTGCATATAACAGAAAACAAATCACACTAATAATTAGTAATTTCTCTGGAAAAAACACCTGAAAATACCAATTTATTACAGCAATGTGATTATTCAGATTAAATATTTACCTCAAACTCTTGATATTGTGTAGAGCCGGTATAAATTTCCTCAATCCTTCACTCAGAATATTACATGAATTTACATCTACTTCTATCTCTCTGCAGGATTTAAGGATAAAAGACAGCACAGAGCAGTCCAGAGGGCTGAGGGGGACCTCAGAAAAGTCAACTTTGTTTGATCCAATACATTTTGCCACCAGAGCCTTATTCCTGCTCTCATAGAGATAGTAGAATACATTAAGAAGCTTTCTCTTGTCTTCTGTAGATTTGCCATATCTTTGGTCTGTGATTTTCTTCTGGATCCAGGTGATGACATGTCTGGCAGCCTGAGTGGACAATTCTCCCACATGAGACTTTAACATGGATCTAGTAGAAGAGTCTGAGAGACCGCAGAGGAAACGGAGGAATATTTCAGCACGGCCGTCTTTGTAAGATTCAGCCTTATCAAGTGTTTTTTGTAATCTGTCAGGATTATAGTTCATAAAGTGGACTAAAGCCGCAAAAAACTCCTGAAGAGTGAGATGTAAGAAGGTGTAATCCACATCAGGAGGCTGACCAGATTCCATCATGAAAGAGGAAAAGACATGATTATCATCTCTCACACTGAATGACTCCAGATGACGATCATCAAATACAATTATGTGATTCATGACTCCATGTTCTGCCATCCACCCAATAGAGGTCAGTAGTTCCCGGGCAGTGTGACCACCATCTTTATTCTGGCTGTGATTGGCCAGAATGTTGGAGACAAAAACCACAAAGAGTTGTGTCACGGTTTTGGGTAATGATGTCATCAGCTGATCAGTGATTGTTGGTTGGGATCTGAAGCACATTGATAACACTGTACAGATGATCCAGCAGTATGATGGGATATAACAGAAAGTGTACAGCATGTCATTCTCCTGCACGTAATGAAAAGCCTTCTCTGATAATTCCTCATTTCCAAAGAAATTATTGAAGAAGATCAGTCTGTCTCCATGGAGAAATCCCATGATCTCAGCTATTCTCTGGAAAACACTGGTATCTACTGATGCCAGTCTGGTTGGACGGCTGGTTATCAGTACAGAGGGACCCTTAAGAAGACTCTGCCTCACCAAACTGACCACAATCTTACTAAAATGTGATCTCCGTTTTGGATTGGACAGTTTACTTGATCTGAAATCCATTTGGTGAATACTTTCATCCAATCCATCAAATATAAACAGAAGTATTTCTGGATCTTGTAAAATATCTCCAATCTGACTCTGCAGATATGGATATTGATGAAGAATCATCTCCTCCAAGCTGACCTCTCCCAGTCTATTAAGGTCCCGGAATCTGAAGAAGAAGAGAAAGGCAAATCTCTGGTAGTGTTTTCCAGTCACCCAGTCATAGACAAACTTCTGCATCAGTGTGGTCTTCCCTATTCCTGGCACTCCGCTCACCATTACTACATGTGGTACACAATGTGACTGGGGGTTCCATCGGAACAGCTTGTTGGGGGAAATGTGCTCCAGTCTAGTTTGTGTTTCCTTCAAGCATTCCTCATGTTTTACCCCAGTCTGTATTATCTCATTCTGTGGACGTTCCCTGAACTGATCAGTGGAGACTACAATCAGATCCACATAACGTTCATTGATGAGGAATCTTTGTGGTTCCAAGGTAGTTCCTGGAGGTCTATGCTCCACCAGAGTCTCAGTCTTCTCCATTAGATATTGTTTGTGCTTTTCCTGAATATCTGGGAATATAATGAAAATATAGTATAGATCAGGTTAAAGTAGAAGTTGAGAATGTTGATGTTATTTTCTTCTGTAATGTTCATAATGTTAATAAAGTTTTTTTATTGTTACTACATTTTAGTTTCAAATGTTACAGGTTACCATGTGTGGTCATTAAACCATCCAGATATTACTTGAAAACAGAGATTTTTTTTATCTGCAATATGCATATTTCTCCATGTTTTAGCCTCTAAATACCCTGCAAGTAAAGAAAAATACCTATTGATCCTGCCAGAAATACACTTGTATCCTGGTTTCCTCTTGTGACAGAAAACATTATGCCTTTTCTATACTGAATTATTAAAAAATAATGTCAGCCCTGCCCAGTTTTACTTTCCTATGCTGTCAAATAGATACATTTATTTGGGTACATTGTCGCAATTGTCAGTTAAAGTAACGCAGTGCCGTATTGCAAAAAATGGCCTGGTCATGAAGGGGGTAAAATCTTCTGGAGGTCAAGTGGTTAAAGAGTACCTCCACTTTTGTTGAGAAAAAACATTCCCCTCTGGGTGATCTATGTCCTCTGCAGGGATTTAACCATTGGCATCCACGCTATAGCCGAATGACAGCCACAGCGCGGACCTGAATTTCCAGGGGGCTGTCATATGATGGCCTCTCCTTTGCACGCTCCCCACCCGCCCCCTGCAGGGTGCGTGCGGCATGCGCTGTGTTTACCGAGTCACTGAGACTCGGGTGATCACAGATCAGATCCCGGCCCCTTACCCCGTGATCAGCTGTCAGCCAATGACAACTGATCACATGATGTAAACAAAAGCTCGGTAATCGTTTTTTTTCTCCTCACGCTGAAAGCGTGAGGATAAAAAAAGCCGGTCACCGGCTTATGTGCAAGGGACATCGGTCCCGAAGAGGAAGAGGCAATTCTGCCTCAACTGTGCCCACCAGTACCCCCTGCCAGTGCCACCTGCCATTGCCACCTGCCAGTGCCCACCAGTAGCACTTATCAATGCCCATGAGTGCCACCTATCAATGCCCACCAGTGGTGCCAATCAGTGCCAGCTAGCAGTGCTGCCTATCAGTGTAACCCACCAGTGCTGATCAGTGCCCATTATTGCCACCCATCAGTGCCCACCACTGCCACCTATCAGTGCCCATCAGTGCCGCCTCATCAGCGTACATCAATGAAGGAGAAAAATTACCTGTTTGCAAAATTTTATGACAAAATATAAAAAATATATACTTTTTTTTTAAATTGGTCTTTTTAAACTTTTTTAACAAAAAATAAAAACTGCAGAGGTGATCAAATACCACCAAAAGAAAGCTCTATTTGTGGGAAAAAAATGCTAAAAATTTATTTTGGGTACAGTGTTGTATGACCGCGCAATTGTCATTCAAAGTGCATCAACGCTGAAAGCTGAAAATTGGTCTGGACTGGAGGGGGGTTTAAGTGCCCTGTAAGCAAGTGGTTAAACAAACTTTGTTGCAGATTCCTACCTCTTGTTATTCTGAAGAAATAGCGGTTTGCCTGTGTCTATGTACTGAGTGAGTCTGTATGGGAGTGACTTTATAGTTATCAATCACCTGTGGCACTTGCAGGGCTCTAATGAGGAAATTGGCAGGGTCTGCCTCCCTTTTAGATGTGTAGAAGAAAATAATCTGGTCGGCCGCACATCCGATAAAATCACCTTTATTTGGGCATACAAGTATTCAAGAAAGACTATCCACACTCCACTTCAATCAAGGGAACATACAACTTCAGCTAATGCATTTCACGCCAACATTCAGCACTTAGTCATAGCTGATACTAAAATGTTTGCACAGATTATATATATATATATATATATATATATATATATATATATATATATATACACACACACACACACACACACACATAGTGCCTTAACCACTTGAGCCCCGGACCATTATGCTGCCTAAGGACCAGAGGTCTTTTTCCAATTTGGCACTGCGTCGCTTTAACTGCTAATTGCGCGGTCATGCAATGCTGTACCCAAACGAAATTTGCGTCCTTTTCTTCCCACAAATAGAGCTTTCTTTTGATGGTATTTGATCACCTCTGCGGTTTTTATTTTTTGCGATATAAACGGAAAAAGACTGAAAATTTTGAAAAAAAATGATATTTTCTACTTTTTGTTATAAAAAAAAATCCAATAAACTCAATTTTAGTCATACATTTAGGCCAAAATGTATTCGGCCACATGTCTTTGGTAAAAAAAATGTCAATAAGCGTATATTTATTGGTTTGCGCAAAAGTTATAGCGTCTACAAACTAGGGTGCATTTTCTGGAATTTACACAGCTTTTAATTTATGACTGCCTATGTCATTTCTTGAGGTGCTAAAATGGCAGGGCAGTACAAACCCCCCCAAATGACCCCATTTTGGAAAGTAGACACTCCAAGGAAATTGCTGAGAGGCATGTTGAGCCCATTGAATATTTATTTTTTTTGTCCCAGGTGATTGAATAATGACAAAAAAAAATATATATTTACAAAAAGTTGTCACTAAATGATATATTGCTCACACAGGCCATGGGCATATGTGGAATTGCACCCCAAAATACATTCAGCTGCTTCTCCTGAGTATGGGGATACCACATGTGTGGGACTTTTTGGAGCCTAGCCGCGTACGGGGCCCCGAAAACCAAGCACCGTCTTCAGGATTTCTAAGGGTGTAAATTTTTGATTTCACTCTTCACTGCCTATCAAAGCAAACATGATAAAACATAATAACAATAAAACATTGCAGAATAGAATACAGTAAAAAAGAACAGAACAATAGAGAGAATAGAGAGAGAGAGAGAACAATAAAACGACAACTATTTTTTTTTATTTTATATATATTTTTTTTTTTTTACACTTTTTTTGTAACTAACTTTTATAACTGTAACCGGTTCCAGGTTCGGGTCTCTCAAAATGCGATGGCATCTTGGGAGACCCTGTGAAAGTGTGCCTAGTCTGTGCAATGCTGTACCCTATGCTAATACTCAACTAGTGAATGGTAGCGTTCAAAACATTCACCAATGCAAAGACCAGGATTGTCAGGACAGGAGGGACAATAATAGCGGGTGTCACGCCTATATCCGCGCTTGCTGCAGACACAACATCTTTTTTGGGGGGGTTTGTTGGGTAGGGGTACTCGGGAGGACATAAAGAAAATGCCTCTCATGCAGCCGACTGCATTTGGTTGGGGATGTGAATGGGGGAAGTACGGGCGCTGCAGAAGCGGTGGGTTCCCAATTAGGATTGGCGAATGCAGCAGGAAGGGCATTATGGGCACGACGGGCCTGTGTTTGTCTTTTTGGTGGCAGCGGGACACTACTTGTGCTTGCCACCTCACCAGCTTGAACTGCACTTATGGGACTCGCCACGTCACCAAGTGTTACTGCAGTGCTGGTTTGACTACGACCTGGGTGTACTAGGCCGCTGGTGCTTGCCAGTTCACCAAAACGCTACCAAAAAAACTGTTAGCGATCGCAGGGATCAGGTCTGACTCTGCGAACGCTGCAGTTATGCGTTTAGTCTTTTGTAAGTGACAGTGATCGATCGATACTGCACTTGGGTGGGCTGGGCTGGGCCGGGCGGAGGGGCAAAACGCAGGTGCTAGCAGGTATCTGGGCTGATCCCGCTAACACTGTGTTTTTGGGAACCCTAAACTGCTGGGGACGCTAGTATAGATCTGATCGGATCAGATATTGATCCGTACAGATACTATACCACTAAGGGAGGCGTATGCTGCGTGCGTGGGTGTTAGTGGTACTGGCGCTAATCTGACACTGCGTGGGGCTGGTGCTTGCCAGTTCACCAAAATACTACCAAAAAAACTGTTAGCGATCGCAGGGATCAGGCCTGACTCTGCGAACGCTGCAGTTATGCGTTTAGTGTTTTGTAAGTGACAGTGATCGATCGATACTGCACTTGGGTGGGCTGGGCGGAGGGGCAAAACGCAGGTGCTAGCAGGTATCTGGGCTGATCCCGCTAACACTCCGTTTTTGGGAACCCTAAACTGCTGGGGACGCTAGTATAGATCTGATCGGATCAGATATTGATGCGTTCAGATACTATACCACTAAGGGAGGCACATGCTGCGTGCGTGGGTGTTAGCGGTACTGGCGCTAATCTGACGCTGCCTGGGGCGACGCATATCACCGCCGGGCGATCAGGGGGCTAAACCTTTATTCGGTAATAAACGGCGGGTGCCCTGACACTATAAAAAATAAAGGAACTAACCAGCGTCACCCGTAACACTTATACGGTGATCAGTGGTGAAAGGGTTAACTAGGGGGTAATCAAGGGGTTAAAACATTTATTAGATAGTATATGGGGGTCCCTGATGCTATAAAACGCTGACGGCGAACCTCAATATTTACGTCCCTAACTAGCGTCACCAGCGACACTAATACAGCGATCAGAAAAATGATCACTTAGCGACACTGGTGACAGGGGGTGATCAATGGGTTAAAACTTTATTAGGGGGGTTAGGGGGGTACCCTAGACCTAAAGGGGGGTAACAGTAACTGTCCCAACACTGTAACTGTCACAAACTGACACCAATGCTGTAATCAGAAAAAAAAAAAAAAAAACTGCTTGGTGTCAGTTTGTGACGGGGGGGGGGTGATTCGGGGGGGATCGGGGGGCGATCGGGGGGGGATCGGGGTGTTTTGTGTGCCTGGCATGTTCTACTGTGTGTGTAGTGTTGTGCACTCACAGTGAAGTCTTCTCTCCTCGGGCCGGAACTTAAATTACCGAGCCGAGGAGAGATGACATCATTTCCTTTGCTGCTGTTTAGCATACAGCAGCAAAGGAATGATTCGATTGGCCGGCGGCGATCGCGAGGGGGGGGCCACGAACGGATGGCCTCCCCCTCATCTCCAATCGCCGGGGGACAAAACACGACCGCCTCGGGCACCAGGGGGGGTCCGATCGGACCCCCCACCCGCGGAAGGCAAATCACGTACATGTACGTGATTTTGCCTGTCCGTGCCACCTTGCCGACGTACATCGGCGTGAGGCGGTCGTCAAGTGGTTAAAGTATTCACACCCCTTGAAATTTTCCACATTTCATCATGTTACAATCAAAAACGTAAATGTATTTTATTGGGATTTTTTGTGATAGACCAACACAAAGTGGCACATAATTGTGAAGTGGAAGGAAAATTATAAATTATTTTCAAATTATTTTACAAATAAATATGTGAAAAGTGTGGTGTGCATTTGTATTCAGCCCTCCTGAGTCAATACTTTGTAGAACCCCCTTTCGCTGCAAATACAGCTGCAAGTTTTTTGGGGGATGTCTCTACCAGCTTTGCACATCTAGAGAGTGACTTTTTTGACCATTCTTCTTTGCAAATGAAGAAAATGGGCTTTGAGGTAACCAACCTCGGAACTTTAATGATGTTTATATCTTAAATATCAAGTCATCAAGGGTATGAATAAAATTAAATGTATTTATTTAAACATTATTAAAAAAATCACAAGACATGATTTAGTACAGAAAAAGTTTTTTCATAAAATTCAGTAATATATCGCAAAAGATACCACTTTTCTCAACATGTTTCGCTCATTGGAGCTTCCTCAGGAGACTTGTCATGTGGCATCATATTAGACTGGAAATTACAAGAATACATAGAATAAGTACTTAGGTTAAGATATAGATCCGTACATCCAATATGCATCAATTATTATCATAATAATAAGAGGTATATAAATTATATGATAAAGGGACATTATATGATAGATAAGAAAACATACATAATAAATAAATATATAGTACAATGAAAATAGCCGTGCAGTTGCCAAGATGAACCTTATCCAGATTGACAATCAAAATATGTATATCACTCAAGATTGAAATCAATGAAATGTATATCCTATGGGTTGCTTTCCTTCAGAGATGGGTCTTCACGAGTGTTTGCAGAGATTTACAAAAAGTGATCAGTAAGTGGAGTCCATTCTGATAAAGAAAGGACCAATATATGGGTAAATTAATGATGTTTAGATAAAAATAATATTTAAATGGAAATAATATTAATTATATAGAAAGACCAAAATAGGAAAATTACCTAAAAGTATTAATTAGTAGAATCAATATTATCCATGGATAAGGTTTTGGATAAGGTTTTCTTCTAAGATTGTCCTGTATTTGGTTCCATCCATCTTCCCATCAACTCTGACCAGCTTCCCTGTCCCTGCTGAAGAAAAGCATCCCCACAACATGATGCTGCCACCACCATGTTTCACAGTGGGGATGGTGTTCAGGGTGATGTGCAGTGTTAGTTTTCTGCCACACACAGTGTTTTGCTTTTTGGCCAAAAAGTTCAATTTTGGTCTCATCTGACCAAAGCACCTTCTTCCACATGGCTTCTCTCAAACTGCAAATGGGACTTCTTATGGCTTTCTTTCAACAATGGCTTTCTTCTTGACACTGTTCCATAAAGACCAGATTTGTGGAGAGCACAACTAATAGTTGTCCTGTGGACAGATTCTCCCACCTTAGCTGTGGATCTCTGCAGCTCCTCCAGAGTTACCATGGACCTCTTGGATGCTTCTCTGATGAATGCTCTCCTTTCCCAGTCAGTTTAGGTGGATGGCCATATCTTGGTAGGTTTTCAGTTGTGCCATACTCTTTCCATTTTCGGATGATGGATTGAACAGTCCTCCGTGAGATGTTCAAAGCTTGGGAGATTTTTTTATAACCTAACCCTGCTTTAAACGTCTTCACTTTATCCCTGACCTGTCTGGTGTGTTCCTTGGCCTTAATGGTGTTGTTTGTTCACTAAGGTTCTTAACAAACCTCTGAGGGCTTCACAGAACAGCTGTATTTACACTGAGATTAACCACTTGCCGACCGCCACATATACATATAGGTCGGCAGAATGGCACGGCTGGGCAAATGGTCGTATAGGTACGTCCCTTTGAATTTGCTGACGTGTGGTCACATGCATGCCGCCGCCGGCGCATGCGCGACCCTGCCGCGAGCTCTGTGAGTCGGGTCGTGGGTCCCGCGGACTCAATTGCCACGGGGATACCTGCGATCGTCTCATGGAGCTGAAGAATGGGGAGATACTGATGTAAACAAGCATCTCCCCGTTCTGCCTAGTGACACTGTCACCGATCATAGCTCCCTGTGATCGAGAGCTATGATCAGTGAAGTGTTGTTCGTAGCCCAGCCCCCTAACAGTTAGCATCACTCCCCAGGACACACTTAACCCCTCCCTAGCCCCCTAGTGGTTAACCCCTTCACTGCCAGTGTCATTTTTACAGTAATCAGTGTAATTTTTTTGCGTGATAGGACCCTGTTGTCGGAAATTCCGACCGTGTGTAGGCTCCATCACACATTTTCCATCGGAATTTCCGACACACAAAGTTTGAGAGCAGGCTATAAAATTTTCCGACAACAAATCTTTTATCGGAAATTCAGATCGTGTGTACACAAATCCGACGCTCAAAGTGCCACGCATGCTCAGAATAAATTAAGAGACGAAAGCTATTGACTACTGCCCCGTTTATAGTCCCGACGTACGTGTTTTACGTCACCGCGTTCAAAACGATCGGATTTTCCGACAACTTTGTGTGACCGTGTGTATGCAAGACAAGTTTGAGCCAACATCCGTCGGAAAAAATCCATGGATTTTGTTGTCGGAATGTCCGATCAATGTCCAACCGTGTGTACGGGGCATACGTCCGCACAGTGGATATGGGTACTATTAGAATATAGAACTGCTGCCTCTACAGGTACAATTCCACCTGGGTGGAATGTGCTAGAATATGTATAGAAAATAGGTGTAGATGTGGCGCTTTTCTAGTGGGGTAGATTTTTTATGGTAAACCGCCGTTTTATGCCTTATGTAGTCTCCTAGGCTAGGTATGTAGGTTAGGTAGTTTAAATTATGTGTGCTATAGATAAATGGCAGGTGCCTTAAACATTGTGTGTGTGCACATATATCCCAGTGTAGTGCTAGAGGTTTATGGTGTCCTTTTGACAGTTAAACTGGTTCAAAACCGAGATAAGTGGATGAATAAAACTTAAAAAAATTAATGAAAAATAAAAAATATAAAATATATAAGAACCAGCGTGTGTTATAGCCTCTGTAGCCCAGTTTGTGATGAGTTTTTAGATTGTGCTACAGCAGTGGTCTCAAAGTACCGGCCCGCGGGCCATTTGCGGCCAGCGGACTGGTTATAAATGGCCCGCCGAGCCTGGACGGGTTTGCAGAGGGGGAGGCGCCGAAGAGCTTTGTCTCCGTCTCCGTGCCCTCTCTGCTGCACGCTGCTGCAGCCCAGAGAGAGAACAGAGCGGAGGAAGGAGCGAAGGAAGGATCTGCCCATCGCCCCGCCCATCACCCCGCCCACCTAGGCACTGGTGATCGTTCAGAACGCTGGATCCAGGGTCCTGGAGAGGTGAGTGAGCCATCACACTGAGGCAAGTCCTTAGTGGGGTGACTGGGGTAGAAATGTGTGTGTGGGGGGTATTTATGGAGTGTGAGGGGTATTTGTGGGGGTATTTATGGAGTGTGGGGGGTATTTGTGGGGGTATTTATGGAGTGTGGGGGGTATTTGTACAGTGTGGGGGTATTTGTACAGTGTGGGGGGGTATTTGTACAGTGTGGGAGGTATTTATGCAGTGTGCGGGTATTTATGGAGTGTGGGGGTATTTATGGAGTGTGGGGGGTATTTGTACAGTGTGGGGGGTATTTGTACAGTGTGGGGGCATTTATGGAGTGTGGGGGGTAATGCTGGGTTAATGCGTTTAATAATGCTGACATCAGTGTTGGGGGTTAATAATGGGTTTGCTGACATCAGTGTTGGGGGTTAATAATGGGTTTGCTGACATCAGTGTTGGGGGTTAATAATGCGTTTGCTGACATCAGTGCTGGGTATAGTATATTATTGCTGGTATAGTTTATTGTTTATTGAAGTTTTGAAAGTTTGCATGCGGACCCCATGGGATATGAAAACTTGTCATGTGGCCCTCTGCCAATTTGAGTTTGAGACCCCTGTGCTACAGCCTCTGGCGGCTGCTTGACTAATCCTAGAATGTGTTCCAATGTGTGGTTTTTAACCAAAGGTGGTGTGGGTTACACCCCGTGAATATTAATCACAAATATTAAATACTAATTTGCAAGTATAAAGACAGAATCACATAAAATATATGCCCAATATTGTATCACATACAGTTGCATTAATGAATAGTAAAGTGTAAAAAGTGCTTTATGATCAAAATATATGTGCTAGTTTAGCATCTATTAATTAGCAAAGTGACTTGTGCTTAAAAGATTAATTAACAAAGTGACTTGTGCTCCAAAAGAAAAACCAGTACTTGCTGGAAAGATAATTTTGTTTTTCAAAAGTCTTTTTATATGGCTCAAAAAGAATGAGTCCTCATTGAGAGACAATATTATTTAAAAACTTCTTATCCAGGTGCTGGCTTAGTGATGGTGCTTCTCACTCTTGCTCCTAATGTGCTTGCACTCACCGGATAGCCTCACCACTGCAGGGGTATACGCGGTCACAGTATCTGCCACCAGTGGCGAATTTACCGGGGTCACAACAGTTGCAGTTGCGACTGGGCCCAGAACATTAATGCCACCGCCGGTGTCTCTGTTGTGCTATTGTTCTATGACACACGATCTCCGCTCAGAGCTGTGCTGTCCTGAGAAGGCAGACAGCACTGATGGAAATTATTAGCAGGCACTGATGAGCACTAATAGAAGGCACTGATGAGCACTGATGAGCACTAATAGAAGGCACTGATGAACACTAATAGCAGGCACTGATGAGCACTAATAGAAGGAACTGATGAGCACTGATGAGCACTAATAGAAGGCACTGATGAGCACTGATGAGCACTAATAGAAGGCACTGATGAGCACTAATAGAAGGCACTGATGAGCACTGATGAGCACTAATAGCAGACACTGATGAGCACTAATAGAAGGCACTGATGAGCACTGATAGACGGCATTGATGAGCACTGATAGATGGCACTGATGAGCACTGATAGAAGGCACTGATGAGCACTGATAGAAGGCACTGATGAGCACTGATAGAAGGCACTGATGAGCACTAATAGAAGGCACTGATGGGCACTGATGAGCACTGATAGAAGGCACTGATGAGCACTGATAGACGGCACTTATGAGCACTGATAGACAGCACTGATGAGCACTGATAGAAGGCACTGATGGGCACTGATGAGCACTGATAGAAGGCACTGATGAGCACTGATAGAAGGCACTGATATGCACTGATGAGCACTGATAGAAGGCACTGATGGGCACTGATGAGCACTGATAGAAGGCACTGATGAGCACTGATGAGCACTAATAGAAGGCACTGATGAACACTAATAGCAGGCACTGATGAGCACTAATAGAAGGAACTGATGAGCACTGATGAGCACTAATAGAAGGCACTGATGAACACTAATAGAAGGCACTGATGAGCACTGATGAGCACTGATAGAAGGCACTGATGGGGCACTGATGAGCACTGATAGAAGGCACTGATGGGCACTGATGAGCACTAATAGAAGGCACTGATGAGGCACTGATGAGCACTAATAGAAGGCACTGATGAACACTAATAGCAGGCACTGATGAGCACTAACAGAAGGAACTGATGAGCACTGATGAGCACTAATAGAAGCACTGATGAGCACTAATAGAAGGCACTGATGAGCACTGATGAGCACTAATAGCAGACACTGATGAGCACTAATAGAAGGCACTGATGAGCACTGATAGACGGCATTGATGAGCACTGATAGATGGCACTGATGAGCACTGATAGAAGGCACTGATGAGCACTGATAGAAGGCACTGATCAGCACTAATAGAAGGCACTGATGGGCACTGATGAGCACTGATAGAAGGCACTGATGAGCACTGATAGAAGGCACTGATGGGCACTGATGAGCACTGATAGAAGGCACTGATGGGCACTGATGAGCACTGATAGAAGGCACTGATGAGCACTGATGAGCACTGATAGAAGGTACTGATGAGCACTGATAGAAGGCACTGATAGACGGCACTGATGAGCACTGATAGATGGCACTAATGAACACTGATAGGAGACATTTATGGGCACTGATAGGAGGCACTGATGGGCACTGATAGGAGGCACTGATGAGCACTGATAGGACACATTGATGAGTACTGATAGCAGGCACTAATGTGCACTGATAGGTGGCATTGATGGGCACTGATAGATGGTACTGATGGGCACTGAGGAACACCGATAGGCAGAACTCAGGCAGTATTGATGGGCTTTGATGGGCAGAATTGAAGAGTACTGATAGGTGGCACTGATGGACGCAGTTAGGTGGCATTAATGAGCACTGATAGGTGGTGCTGTTAGGCAGAATTGATGGGCACTAATAGGCGGCATTAAAGAGCACTGATAGGTAACACTTGTAGGTGGAAGTGATGGGCACTGATAGGCGGCATTGATGAGCACTGATAGATGGCACTGATGATTGGGGCACTGATTATCAGTGTAAACAATTTACTGACATTCTTGACAGTTAACAGCAGTCCTTTCCTAACACAGACACAGCGTGGGAGGAAAGGGCTGTGGATCTGTTTACATGTGATCAGCTGATCACATGGTAAAGGGCCGATGTGATTGCGCTGGATGCATGTCCCAGGGGTCATGTGGGAAGCACGGTTTTGGGAGGATGTCCATGGACACCCTCCCAAAATTGGAAGCCCGGGGCTCGGATGGAAGGGGGGGGCCCATCATGGTTTCTTGCACTGGGGCCCTGAAGGTTCTAGTTACGCCTCTGTCTGCCACTGTAGACAACCAGGACCTCAGTCTGTAATGACATAACACCAAGAAGGTCTGTGCCAGAAGAAACTTCACACTTTCATCTGACCTCTTGCAATCTCTGTAGAATAAGCCTGAGGTCCTGGTTGTCTACAGTGATTGTGACTCTGCTATAATTTGAGCTAGATTTAAAGTCGTTAGAGAACATTTAAAGCACGGACCGGAGTCATCCAGGGCTGCTACACAGTGGCAGATACTGTGATCGCGTACAGAGGCGGCTCTCTAATTAGGCGAAATAGGCGGTAACCTCAGGCCTCACAGTCACAGGGGCCTCGCACAGCTGGCTAGTTTACCTAATTAGAGAACAGCCTCTTCCAGCAGCAGAGATCTCCGCCATCACACAGTCCCGAGTCGCTTTGCTACAGGGAGAGATAACAGGCTGTGAGTGAGACGTGTGATCGGAGCTCACGTATATCTCCGGATCACAGATACGGAGAGCCGCTCAGCAGAGCTCTGACAGATCTCCCCCCTCCCCCTGCTGCCCGCACAGCCAGACAGAAGAGGAAAGAGAGCTTCTGCTCCTCCTCCTCCCGCCCTCTCCTCCTGTGTCTGCCCCGCCCACTCTCCTCGGCAGTGTTCTCTGTTCTGTCTCAGAGAAGGGGATGTGTGGGCGGGAGATTCAAGCTGAAGCTCAGCAAACAGAAAAGGACAAGGGGAGTCTGATCCATCCATCCATCCATCCAGTCCCTCCTGCCTCCCACTGAGTACACTGATGTAGGGGATGATCTTCCTTCCCTTCTTCCTCCATCCCCTTCGCTTTCTTTCATTCTTTCTTTCTTCCTTTCCATTCTTCCTTCCTCTTTCTTTTTTTCTTTCCATCCCTCTTTCTTTCTTTCTTTCTTCCTTTCCATTCTTCCTCCCTCTTTTCTTTCTTTCTTTCTTTCTTCTTCTTTCTTCTTTCTTTCTTCTTTCTTTCTTTCTTTCTTTCTTTCTTTCTTTCTTTCTTTCTTTTCTTTCCTTTCTTTCTTCTTTCT
This sequence comes from Aquarana catesbeiana, assembly GCF_042186555.1. Classification (NCBI taxonomy): domain Eukaryota; kingdom Metazoa; phylum Chordata; class Amphibia; order Anura; family Ranidae; genus Aquarana; species Aquarana catesbeiana. The sequence goes on from NC_133336.1 coordinate 227,399,724, forward strand.
TTCTTTCTTTCTTTCTTTCTTTCTTTCTTTCTTTCTTTCTTTCCTCTCTTTCCTTCCATCCCTCTTTCTTTCTCTTTCTTTCTTTCTCACCTGCCATCTTTCTTTCTTTCCTTCCATCTTTCCTTCCATCTTTTTCTCTTTCTTTCTCTCTTTCCTTCCATCCCTCTTTCTTTCTCTTTCTTTCTCATCTTCCATCTTTCTTTCCATCTTTTTCTCTTTCTTTCTTTCTTTCTTTCTTTCTTTCTTTCTTTCTTTCTTTCTTTCTTTCTTTCTTTCTTTCTTTCTTTCTTTCTTTCTTTCTTTCTTTCTTTCTTTCTTTCTTTCTTTCTTTCTTTCTTTCTTTCTTTCTCTTTCTTTCTTCTTTCTTTCTCTTTCCTTCCATCCTTCTTTCTCTTTCTTTTCTTTCTTTCTTTCTTTCTTTCTTTCTTTCTTTCTTTCTTTCTTTCTTTCTTCTTTCTTTCTCTTTCTTTCTTTCTTTCCTTCCATTCTTTCTTTATCTGTCGGGT